>NC_054701.1:59427675-59723280 GCF_016097555.1 Gigantopelta aegis | reverse complement strand
GACACTTCGATAGATATTTGGGGCATGATCGCCATAAATTATGAAAACTACAAATGTTTTAATTGTCATACGGGTCATGTGTTTTTGACCTATTTTGGTTCCTGTGTAGAAAAACTAATTTTTAAGGTAAAATGTAACAAATAATTGGATATACTTCAAATTTCTTAGCTATTTGACTGTCTACACATCTTACTGTGAGACTTAGAACGTAAAGAAAGGGTAGGTACTTTAAAAAGAGGTGAAATCCCAAATGACACGACTTAATAGAGACAACGACTCAACAGGGGTGAGAGTATAACACGTTTTCTGTCTATAATGTTTGAATGACGTCAGTCTTTGAATAGCATTGCATACAAGAACAACTGCTTCCGTTTTTAGAAGGCAGAAAACTTTCAATATAAAATTGTTATTTATTTCACCGTGTTTGAAGAAAGAACGATTTTCAAAAAGTACCATTTGTTAAAAGTTATATTTGTCCACCACTGCAAACACATAGATCTTCAAACTAAATCAGTATAAGAAAATTAACTTACTATTTTCAGATGAAGTCTTGATCCAGTCGATTTCTAACAGTGACAAAATCTCTCAAAATGATCCAAACGAATCTTCTTTCTTCTAACAATGACGAAATATCTCAAACGAATCTCCTAACAATGACATAGTAGATGTGATCGAATAACAATCGTTTTCGGCGAGCGAATGACAATTAAACCGTATCTAGCCTTTTTATACTCTTTCGTGCCAGTCTAAGTAGGTCAGGGGCCGGTCTAAGTAGGTCAGGGGCCGGTCTAAGTAGGTCAGGGGTACAGTAGTAGGACGTGCATCACGGTCAAGGTCAGTCTAGTAGGTCCGGGCCAGTACAGGTCGAGGTCACGGCTCAAGGCCGTGACGTCATCAAGGTCAAGGTCACGGAACGTAGGTCATGACTATACAGGCGTCATGACTCTATACAGGCCCTGATACTACTAATATTGTAAATTCAAAACTTACCCATTTCTGTACTCAACCCCACTGAGACGGATCTCCGTTAACTAAATCATTCAACAATAAGCTTATTTCACGAACAAAATAATATATATTTTTTTAATTTAAGAATTAAAACATACAATTTAGCTATACTTCTAATGAATTTTGAAACAAAATGGAGATCTATGATTCTTTTTAAGTGACGTCAAATGATTAATGCATGCGCAATTAGATTTTTTTTAGCAGCACTCGACTCAAAAGACAAGGCAGCGGCTGGCTTGATTTCTCAGTGTTATTAGCTTTCACATATTAGAATTAATTGATAATTTGCGCATAGATGGAATATAAAAATAAAACGAGGTTTGCAGAGCCCGAAGCCTGCTCTCTGACAGTTTATCGTTCACACACATTTCGGTAGAAGCCAATTTAAAGCTCGTTTCTTAAAATTATTGTTTATTTTTCGTGCAATGTTTTGTCATATTTTTAAATTATCAATGAATAACTATTAAAGAAACATCAATTGATGTTAAATATATTAACAATTAATGACAATACAGTGGTAATGGCATTCGGGCGACGGCATTTACTGTCGCCCAAATGCTACTGGTTCCCAAAGCCCGCCGTGTGACGGAATTTTCGTATAAACTGTAGCCCGAAGCCCGCTTTCGATTCCTGTCCTGGACAGAGGGAACCGGCCAAGGCCGGTCCCTGTGACCAGGATAGGCGTGTGCTACAACAGCTTGCTCTGAATGTGCACGTAAATCTCTTTCTCTCGTTCTCTCTCTCCCGCTTTCGCACACACACACAGTCGAATCTGAATATATTGGTCACTCAGGGACCTAGGAAAAATGGCCGTTGTGGACAGGTGGCTGATATATATACGTAAATAGAAAGACATACGCTTCTCTTTCAAACATAAGTTGCACCGCCCAGAGTTTCGCTTGAACGTGTTGGACTCCTTCCCTGTTTGTTTTTTATCCGACGCCATATAACCGTAAATAAAATGTGTCGAGTGTGTCGTTAAATAAAACATTTCCTTTCCTTCCTTCCCTATTTTCCAACTTATTTTGTATTTGGCACCCTTCCATTTTAACTCCCATAAAGATGTTATATTTTGTTGGGTTATATTTTGTTTGCATTAAAACTACATTCCCTGGAATATTTTTTATTATTTAAGCATATAGAACAGAAAATCCAATTACGTTTGGTGCATATATGACGCCGCACTCCGCATTGGTTTCACTACGCTGGCTTATCTTGGTGTCAAAAACAAAGCCATGGTTTTGAAAGTGGAACACTTTTGACGGGCTCGTACCGATCTCGGTTTTCATTGGCTTATCACAAGTATAGAATTCCCCAACAAGAGATCACGTGAGATTTCGCAATTTTTTAACAAATTTAACTGTCTTGATTGAGGGGTCCTCTCATATCTCCAAAACATATTTATATCCATAGAGGTATGCTACAACGCCTTTCCAGGGGTCGGTGAGTGGGGGATTTGCCTTGAAATTTTGACAGTGACCAGCTGTTGGCATACGCGTTACATGTAAGGGGGTGTTACTAATTACGTAACGCTCTAGGGGTAGAGGAAGAGGGTACTGTGTTCGATTTACGTAACATTTTTCAAGACTATATGCTATTTTTATTCATTACTTAGACCTAAAAAGGTGTTGTTTTGGAAATGCGCGGTCAGTCTAGGATCGATCCCCATCGGCGGGTATACAAACAGACCATGGTATGTGATATCCTGTCTGTGTGATGGTACATATAAACGATCCTTTGCTAAAAACAAATGTAGCGGGTTTCCATGGCGCGTGTGCAGGGATTTCAGCGGGGTTGGGGTCATAGACTGTGTTAAGCGAAGTTTATATGGGGCCATGCTCCCCCCCAAAATACATTTCAATTTTTTTAAGCTTGGGCAAGTAAGGGTGTCGACCTCCAATACCCTCCTCTGCACATGCACCCGATTCCTCTAAGATTATATGTCAAAATTACCAAATGTTAGACATCCAACAGCAGATGGAAGGAAGGATAGGATATGTTTTATTTAACGACGCACTCAACACATTTTATTTACGGTTGTATGGGGTCGGATGATTATTAAATCAATATGCTTTATCTTTGATGTCGTTAAACACACCCCCCCCCCCCCAACTTTACCCTCTCTAAACGAAATAATATGTGAAAATGTTCATTGTCTACTTTAGTATATTTTATTTTTAAAATATATACATGATTAATGTGTTACTAGTATACAAACTAATCTTTGAAAGTTCTACTAACACTTTATAAAAGATCAATTCTGAAATAGGAAGGTACGACTGTCGATAATACGTTGTCAAGATCAAACCGGTTTTAACTAAAGACTAGTACAGTATCCTCAACCGAACGTTCTTCGTACAGCGCAAGATTTCTCTTTTAATTTTTTGAGACGAACCCTACAATTTGAAATCGAAAAACGCACGTGTTAACTGAAACTGACAACAGGCTGTCGTTTGTGCTTTGCCGAGCTATGGCGGCACAGGCGACGAATCAAGCGTATACGTTTGACGATATACGTTCATATTGAACACACAGGAGTTTTTTAAAAGTGCATTTGAGCTTGCATTTCATATTTGTACATGATGTTATAATATGGTAACCAGAGAATGCAACTTTAAATATCATATGAACCAATATATCTGTTCGGCTTACCAATATGATTGGGACGGTTCTGTTGCGAACAAGCTTCATTTAACGACGCACTCAACACATTTTATTTACGGTTATATGGCGTCAGACATATGGTTAAGGACCACACAGATTTTGATAGGAAACCCGCTGTCGCCACTACATGGGCTACTCTTCCGATTAGCAGCAAGGGATCTTTTATTTGCGCTTCCCACAGGCAGGATAGCACAAACCATGGCCTTTGTTGAACCAGTTATGGATCACTGGTCGGTGCAAGTGGTTTACACCTACCCATTGAGCCTTGCGGAGCACTCACTCAGGGTTTGGAGTCGGTATCTGGATTAAAAATCCCATGCCTCGACTGGGATCCGAACCCAGTACCTACCAGCCTGTAGACCGATGGCCTGCCACGACGCCACCGAGGCCGGTAAAGGATGAAGTAATTTTGTGCCGTGCCCGCATTGGCCATACGTATTTGAAGCATTCATTTGTTTTAAAGAAGGACCCTCCTTCTCAGTATGAACATTGTCAGTGTATATGCACGGACTCATTCTGATTAAAATTAGTTATATTGGTCTACCAGTAGATCTAACAGCATTGCGTGGACTCCCATGTCCAGGTGACGTTTCATCTATAAATAACAATTTAAATATCAACCAATTACACTACGCCTTTTATAGCGTTATTCGGGAGTATACAAATTCTAAAAATGTCGGGCGAGACTATTTATGCAATAGGCGAACTTGTTTCGTCTATTTCAACATTGAAAAAAACGGTGGAAAAATGTAGTAATAAACTCTGGATTGTATACTAGTATAAACAGATTTTATGGCTATACCATCACGTTTTTGTTTTTGTTTTTTCGTCTTGAAATGAATTTTATATAAAATTTTATTTTGAAATTAGTTTCCGGCATACTCCATAATTCACACGAATCATTTCGTATACCCTCGGCATAATCCCGAATACTTTCAAATTCTTTTCAAATCACTGGATTCCCAGTCTGGAGCTCGTCATTTCTCCGTCTGACCATGTTGACTTTCTTTCGGGCCCGTCCGTACTACTATACCAACCTATGACGACTGGACTATACCCTAATCGGATTCTCTCTCTCGTTCAGACGGATCCGGCTTCTCGGATCTGTATTTCAGCACAGCACTACACCTTCAACGTCTATTGACTGTCAATCTAGGGGTTTTCTTGACAAGCTGTGCACCCTAACGGCCTTAACAAGGCCACTCACATGGACATATAGATCGGACTTTAAACTTTTAGACCTTCGTTCAAATGTTTATGTCGAAATTACTTTCTTTTTTTTAAATATTATTAAATAGTCCAATCCTCTCTTCTTTCTCTTATTTACTTTTGGACTGTCCTTCTAAAATGCTTCAAATTATATAAGTATTCGACCGAGCAGTCAATTCATTTTATTTTTGGCTTGTAACCTTCTTTTTTTTCTTTTTTTTAAAAATTTTATTAACTTTTTTACTAATTGCTATTTTTGAAAATTCTGCCCATTTTCAACTCTACTCTCCCCCCCCCCCCCCCCCCCCTAATTTCTTTTTAACCACCCGATCTAATCTAGCGACCAAATTTAATGAGTAGAATTTTCTTTATTAATTATATTAGAGATGCGCATCAAAATTTTAAAGGCCCACTATTTAATTTTTGTATATAAATTTCAAAATTGTCCGCTTATTTTTTTCTGTCCCGGGACAAGCCCCTGGCTATCCAGAGACAGGCCCCGGGACGGACAAATGCTTGAAACTCTAGTGGTATATGAGCATGTAAAAATTATTTGCACTCCCACTCAAATCACTGGCATGATTTAGCAAGATTGGTCGAATGAAAGGTCAAGTGGACATTAGCTTCAACGGGCTGCTGTTAGATCCACATGCAATAGTGGAGCTAATTTTAATTAGATTGTGTCACGGGGATTCTATAATACCCGTAACTGAATAAAACACGATTATCCAAATATCTCTCCTAACTGTATATCTATTAGATCTCTCTGTAACAGGCAGTTATACCCGCTGTGGCTCGTCTCTAGGTATGATCAGAGATACGATCTTATATAAAGTATATATTATTATAGCACGTTTAGTTCACTAGAAAACACAATAAAAACACAATACACTTTGGAATCTGTATTAACCTACGCTGACAAATGTACTGCCGCAGTAGTTAATTAATAACAACAATAATAACAACCCAGAACTGATTACTTAATTAGTTAATCTCTAGGTGTCTAGTTTACATAATATCCAAATCACTTCACCGTGACACAACACCCACACGTGTGATAATTGAGAAACGCTAACACACACACGTGCGATAATGGAGAAACGCTTCCTGGGGAACTTAATTAATAAAGGAATTACAACACTATTCCTAACTGGTTAATTTTTAATTAACCCTAACTACTCATTCAATAACCTTGTAATACAGAATTAATACTGGTACCTATCACAATAAAGACAATAACCTACAGTTTACCTAGGTCTTCTAGGATGACTGGCTAAGCTTTATATTACCAAATACTCGTATAATGTTAGAACAATAAGTCTACGATTTACTTCGTCAGATGACCGAAGACACTGTCTAAAGAATATTGATATAATACAGTATTAAAATATTTAAAGTCACATCAATCACATCAAGGTTATACAACAGAGCAGAAAATAATATATTTACCAAAGTCCAAACGGACTAACGTTCCCGGGAAGCCTTCCTTTTTGGTTCTCTCGATATCTAAAAAAAACTAGCTATTTAATATAAAATCAGAATATCGCCTGGGGGTACAAGGCGGTCCTCCCCCTATCAAGTGATATATCCCCAACTCCCAGAGACGCATTTTTCTCTTTGATCGCCAGACTTACTGACGCCTTGGTCGCCAAAATCACGGTCGTCGAAACCGCACTCGCAGAGGTATTACGTAACTACTGGCCACATGGCCTCCGCACCTGGCGGATGTGTATTAGAAAGTACAGCTCGAGGACCGTCGCGTAGAGGTATCACGTAACAAATTGCCCATCTGGGCTAAGTGCATTTGCAACTGCACACGAATTCGATATTTGTTTTCTTTGCATTTACATTAAAACAAACCCAAACCCCGACAGGTTTTATATACAAATCATCATATAAAATGCACGAAGTTGACTTAATTCCACTTTTTAAAAATCTCTGTGTGGTTTGAATGCACGTTATTTCGCCTATAAATAACTAAGGTCATTTGCATATCAAAAGCATCATTCTATAGTGCGTTTCAGACTAATGTTCGGTTCTATCGTCCTATCCGCACAAAGTGTAGAATGACCTATATTTAAGAAAATATCTGTAAACATGAAGCAGGCGCGGATTCAGGTAGGGAGTTCAAGTGACAAAACCTCAGTTTGAAAAAAAAATATGTATCAAATATTATAATTATATTGTGAATACACAAGCGCGCTGAAGGGAGAGACAGACAGAGAGAGAGAGAGAGAGAGAGAGAGACAGAGACAGAGAGAGAGACAGAGAGAGAGACAGAGAGAGAAACGTCATTTATGTAACGACGCACTCAACATATTTTAATCTATGGTTATATGATTGAGTGTGTCGTTAAATAAACATTTCTCTCGTATGTATGTGTAGTCTATATGCATTTCTAGTCGATTAGTTTATAGGTTGTTAGGTTGGTTGATAGTGAATGATATGGAAATAAATTGTTTTTGGTGTTAAAGAGTTCATGCATACATTAAAGTAATACTCCTGATGGGTATGGAGAAATAACTTAATCAGTCGACGAACTCATTTCTTCATCACTATCTTCGTTAAGGGGGACTATCACAGGGGGTATTTTATTTCTTATAAAACTATTTTGTTTTCTAAAATCTTCTTCGATCTTTATTACATGTTTAACTGCGTGAGAGAAGTGTGTAGGTGTGACAGAGTTCAATGCATGTGCAAGTTCTCTCGGCACCGTGGTCATTTTACCATCATTATGACGAGCTATGTGCCCTTTGACTTGACTCCAGATCAGTTCTATCGGATTGAGTTCAGAATGTCTTGGCGGCAGTCTAAGACACAAGTGCCCATGGTGTTCAGCAATATCATCAGTAACAATTGCTTTGCACATTTGTTACTTTTCACAAGTTCATAAAGAACTGGATTTGTCATGTTACTCTCAAAAGGTATATTTTTGTTTCGTAGCCACGACTGAATTTCTTCCTTTTTAGCGTTTAGTGCAGGACATCGTGTAATCTGAGTTAATTTGTTGTGGTAGCGTGCGTTATCCATGACGATAACAGAAGGTTCTGGTAGAGAAGGCATAAGTTGTTCTTCAAACCATTTGATGAAATTGTCATGATTCATCTCACCATGATAGTCTCCGTCTGGTTTTTTTTAGCCTCAAAGATCAATTCACAGCCATCTATCAATCCATATTTATCACAGCCAGCATGACAAATAATAAGTCTTTTTCCCTTCTCAGTCACCGAACAGAGTTTAGGAACTCGATCAGCAGCGTCTGATTTCGGCAGGTGATTGGCGGTACTTGTGCAAGGGTGGATATCTGTCCAGTGGTGGGATGTTGTGTGGTTGACATTCACCCAGGTCTCATCTTGATACACTATTAAATACCCCTGTTCTCGTAAACTGGATATTTCATGGAGATAGGACAGTCTCCTGTCTGATATATTGGCGTCCTCAAAAATCACTTTTCCGGTTGTAGACATATGTTGGTATTTAAATCGAGGTCATGGAGTGTTCTTCGTAAAGTTGATATGGATATGTTGATTCCACATTCCTCCCTTAAAGCCACGTTAATCTTATGTAATGTAGGTAATTCGCCCTCTCTATAAAATCTGTATACTCGTCGTCTAATAACATCTTTATCAAATAAATCGATGAGTTTTCGGTCGCGTTTTTTTAACAGTGATTTCTGTGCTTGGATTCGTAGAGCTTAGATTTTTCAGTTCTTTTTACTGTTGAAACCGAAACTTTAAGTGCAGCGGAAACTCGATCGACAATTCGATAAGAAGCATACCTAGGTCTACCGCGCTGATATTCATCTTCAAAATAATCGAAAACGTTCTTAATACACGATTTTACATCAACTGAAGTGTTTTTCGATTTACCCCTATTTTTCCTCAAATAACAATAACAAGAATGTCGACTAATACATTTTCAATGAATTTATATACCCTACCTAACTTGTATTTTACGTGGTTTACACATTGCTACAATAGCACGTGCAGTCATAGATCGAAATAATGATGTTATTGACCAAGCAATACTATCGTATTTTGAACATTCAGGGCTGTGTCTGCGGGATGAAAAAGTGGTTGAACCCATACGAGTCCGAACAATAGCCCTTTTGGTTTTTCGCATTACAAATGTAACACCCCACCCCCAAACCCCAGCCCCTAAATACTATATATATATATATATATATATATATATATATATATATATATATATATATATATATATATATATACGTATGAGTTCCCAATTTAGAGGCAAATTAAATAACATTATTATTATTATTTGATGTTGGTGGCCTTTGACATTTTTATCCCCCCCCCCCCCCCCGGTCTTCTGGGTCCGGCCCTGCATTAAATTTATTTATAAATTTGGAAAGCACATTCCTGCGGTGTGTGAGGTGATTTGTGTTTATTACTGTGCTACACCTCAGTTGTGTTAGGTTAGGTATGGTATGCTAATATATAATTGATATAATAAAATAAAAATACATAATACATTAGCTAAATTTATTAAATATAATGCACCTACAAGAAAGGGTTACATGTTCTGTTTGTTTACAAAGATTAGATTAGACAATGCTGTTACACACTGCAAAACATAATAACCTTGATTTAGTGAAACAAGCTATAATGGCCTTCACGTAGCCTCAGATCCCAATGTTTTGATATGCAAATGACCTTAGTTATTTATAGGCGAAATAACGTGCATTCAAACGACACAGAGATTTTTAAAAAGTGGAATTAAGTCAACTTCGTGCATTTTATATGATGATTTGTATATAAAACCTGTCGGGGTTTGGGTTTGTTTTCATGTAAATGCAAAGAAAACAGATATCGAATAGGAAATAAACGTAACATTTGCAAAAAACTTTGGGTCTAAATAATTGAACAGGATAATAGCAACATGTTCATAATTACCATACACGATTCTCCAAATCAAAGAAACAATGTAGTACAAAAAATACATGTTGTGATATACTGGCAACATTTTCATAATTACCTGACACGATTCTCCAAATTAAAAAAAAAAAAAAAAACCCAGAAAAAACAAAATCCAATGTAGAAAACAGCAAACACATGTTGTGGTATACTGGCAACATGTTCATAATTACCTAACACATTTGTAGACATTAAAAACCAACAATGTAGACTAAAACAACAAATACATGTTGTGATATTATGGCGACATTTTTTAAAATATATAATTACCCGATACGATTGGACAAATAAAAAAAACAATGTAGAAAAATAACAACACATGTTCTGGTATACTAGCAACATGTTTACAAAAAATACATGTTGTGATATACTGGCAACATTTTCATAATTATCTGACAAGATTCTCCAAATTAAAATTTAAAAAAAACCCACAGAAAAAACAAACAAAACCCAATGTAGAAAACAGCAAACACATGTTGTGGTATACTGGCAACATGTTCATAATTACCTAACACGTTTGTAGACATTAAAAACCAACAATGTAGACTAAAACAACAAATACATAAAAATAATAACACATGTTGTGGTATACTAGCAACATGTTCATAGTCACCTAACACGATTGAACTTAAAAACCAACAACGTACAACAAATGTTGTGGTACAATTACCTGACACGATTCGCCAAATTACAAATTTAAAAAAACAACAACAACAAACAAACAAAACCCAATGTAGAAAACAGCAAAAACATGTTGTGGCAACATTGTTTATAATTACCTAACACGTTTGTAGACATTAAAAACCAACAATGTAGACTAAAACAACAAATACATATTGTGATATTCTGGCAATTTTTGTTTTATAATTACCTGATTTTTTTTTTTTTTTTTTTTTTTTTTAAATTTCAGGCATGTCCCGAACATGCCGGGTGCCCCATTTATTTCATAAAACCTCCTTATTTACAATTACCTGATACGATTGGACAAATTATAAAAAACAAAAAACAATGTAGAAAAATAACAAGACATGTTGTGGTATACTAGCAACATGTTCATAGTCACCATACACGATTCTCGAAATCAAAGAAACAATGTAGAACAAAAAGTACATGTTATGATATACTGGCAACATTTTCATATTATTACCTGACACGATTCTACAAATTAAAAAAAAACACAAAAAAAAAAAAAAAAAACCAATGTAGAAAACAACAAATACATGTTGTGATATTCTGGCAACATTGTTTATAATTACCTGATACGATTGGACAAATTAAAACAAAAAAACAATGTAGAAAAATAACAACACACGTTGTGGTATACTGACATGTTCATAATTACCATACACGATTCTCGAAATCAAAGAAACAATGTAGTAGAAAAGGTACATGCTATGATATATTGGCAACATTTTCATAATTACCTAACACGATTCTCCAAATTTAAAAAAAAAAAAAAAAAAAAAAAAAAAAAATGTAAAAAACAACAAATACATGTTGTGATATTCTGACAACATTGTTTATAAGTACCTGAAACGATTGGACAAATAAAAAGAAAAAAAACAATGTAAAAAAATAACAACACATGTTGTGGTATACTAGCAACATGTTCATAGTCACCTAACATGATTGAACAAATTAAAAACCAACAACGTACAACAAATGTTGTGGTATACTGACAACATGTTCATAATTACCCGATACGATTGAACAAATTAAAGAAACGATGTAGTACAAAAAATACATGTTGTCGTATACTGGCAACATTTTCATAATTACCTGACACGATTCTCCAAATTAAAAAAAAAAAAAAAAATTCAATGTAAAAAACAGCAAACACATGTTGTGGTATACTGGCAACATGTTCATAATGACCTAACACGTTTGTAGACATTAAAAACCAACAATGTAGACTAAAACAACAAATACATGTTGTGATATTCTGGGAATTCTTTTTATAATTACCTAATACGATTGGAGAAATGTAAAAATAAAAAATGTAAAAAAAAACACAAACATGTTGTGGTATACGGGCAACATGTTCATAGTCACCTAAAACGATTGAACAAATTAAAAACCAATAACGTACAACAAACACATGTTGTGGTATACTGGCAACGTTTACATAGTTTCCTAACACAATTGGACAACTTAAAAACCAACAATGTATGAAGAAAACATGACATGTTGTGGTATACTGGCAACATGTTCATAATAACCCAACACGATTGTAGACATTAAAAGCCAACAACGTGCAAACAAACACATGTTGTGGTACATAGGCAACATTTACCCGACATGATTCACCAAGTTTAAAAAGAACGTACAACAAGACAGGAAACAAATGTTTGGTGATACTGGCAACGTGAATAGATACCCGACACCATTCCTCGAATTAAAAACAAACGACAAGAAGAAAACCTTTCACAAACACGCTCATCTCCAAACAGCAAATAACAGTAATAAGTCAAGAACTATTAAATTAACAGTAACAATAACGGGGGAGGGTCACTTGCCGATGAACTCTGAAAAAAAGAGTACATTCCCCCACTAGTGAAAAACAAGTTAATATAGAACTGTCTAACAGGCAGTAGATTACATCAGAGTTCTGTTTCAACGTTTCCAGGATCTTCTGTCCGATGTGTCGGGTTCTGGCATTGACAGGCAGTAGTTGGATTACGACAGTTTTGTTTCAACGTGTGTGCAGGATTTGCTATTTGGAGTGTTGGGTTCAGGCATTGATAGTAGATTAAAACAGAGTCTTCAGCATTTGCAGGATCTGATCTCTGATCTCTCTGGTTCTGGCAGTGACAGACAGTAGATGGATTACGACAGAGTTTTGTTTCAACGTGTGCAGGATTTGCTCTCTGGGGTGTTGGGTTCTGGCATTGACGGGCAGTAGATTATATTAGAGTTCTGTTTCAACGTGTGCATGTTGGGTTCTGGCATCGACAGGCAGTAGATTAATTCAGAGTTCTGTTTCGACATTTACAGGATCGGCTCTTCGATGTGTCAGGTTCTGATATTAATAGACAGTGGATTACAAAAGAGGTCTGTTTCAACGTGTCCAGGATTTGCTCTCTGGAGTGTTGGATTCTGACATTGACAGACAGTAGATTACAACAGAGTTCTGTTTCAGCATTTGCAGGATCTGCTCTCCGATGTGTCGGGTCTCCTCTTAGACAGGCAGTAGGTTACTGTCTTTGGGTCCACCCAACTGAAATTTATCGCCGATGTACATAGCTCGCACTCGCAAGTCACCCCGTTGTGCATTATCTCCCTGGGCTCCTGCTCGGGATGCACCCAACTGTAGGATACCCGCCTCGTTGCCGAGTCTATTTTCTGCCAGCGTCTCTTAGAGTTTATGGCATCTGGCTCTAAATCTGGCTGCATCAATAATTCCAGCTCTGAGTGTGATTTTGATTTTGGTTGAACACAGTTTCTTCTCATTGCCATTGGTTCTTGTTTCACCAATTCACACGTTGGCAGTCCTGAATCAGGTTTTGGCTGTGCTTGCTTGCAGACTGCTGTTGCTGTTGTTGCTGCTGCCTCTGGTGTGTAGGTCCGTGTTAGTGATGGTTTCAAAGTGTAGCAGAGCGGACCTGGGTCTTCTTGTACTGCTGATGCCGCACCACTCCCCGGCGGACACTGCGCCATTATCCACTTGTAAGATATCGGACCACACACTTGATCTCGACGAACGTTATTGTGGGCGATAACTCTTGATTCCGGTACCCCGATAAGTTCCATCTGGTTCTGTTTTCCAGAAAAAGACCGCATGTTGAAACCGTGGAGGTGGTTACAAAAAACCATATATTAAAGGCTGGCCTCGCATACCTATAAACAGAAAATACATGTAGTTAGTCTTAGTTAGATACACCTCCACCCTTCCATACTAAGCTACGTTCGACAACATTTAATAAATAATCTCGACATTAGTGACAATATATATATATACAATATATATATATATATATATATATATATATATATATATATATTTATTATTGCATGAGCGGGAGTGCTATACGGTATTTATGAAATGAGTTTTGGAATTATTTTATTCCCCAAATGAGAGCGAAGGTATAAAATAATTCCTAAACGAGTTTCATAAATTTCGTCTATTTAGTATCCACAAACTGTAAAAGAAACGTTTAATATGATCCAGGCCGACCAGTCTGCCGTTCGAGAGCTAGACGGACATTTGGACGGTTATGATCGCTCTCTCAGCCAGAGAATTGCTGCCTACCACCGTGTGGCCAAAGATTCCCACTCTGATACAACAATAACACCATGTTTGTAAATACTAGTAAATTTACCATTGACGCTTACCATTACATTGATCAATTTCGCTGATAAAAGATATTTGACATATTAATCACAAATACACACACTACAGGAAGAAACCCGTCAGCAACTACGTATTTAACCGAACCGGAACATTATTGAAAGAGGTTAGTGTGTGTATTATTGGTTAATATGTGAAATAGTTGTTATCGGCGAACTCGAAAATGATCATAGCAGTCTGATCAAATGTCTGTCTAGCTCTTGAACGGCAGTCAGGTCCGTAGGAACGACTTTGGGGGGGGGGGGGGGGGGGGGGGGGGGACTAACGGATCGGGTACAAACTATATCAGATTTTGTGTACAATGGCAAACATTAATATGTTTAAAAAAGGCTCACGAGTTGGGGGGGTGGGGGGGGCACAATTTTCCATGTTAACAATTAACTCGAACTGCGGACATGTCACAGAAGGGGTTAATTCACCTGGTTATGAACATTTTATTATAGTTTAAATGACATTGATAATCTTATAACATATGTTGGGCATTTAATACGAGAAAATGTAGATTTTCCCCCAAAAAAATTGCAAAAAACTGCAATATTTGGGGGTATTTTAGGTTTTTTTTAACCCCTTAGGAGCATAACACCCCTGAAATATCTTGAAACATGTCCAATACATAGAAATACCCTGAAATATTCAACAATTCTACATGTACTTTATGCTTATTTTCTTCTTATGTTCCAGCACTCAAGGGGTTAATTCACCATGTTGTGCAGAATTTCAGCAACTAGAACCTCAGCTTTCAGAAACTACGCAGCCATACGGTTCAAATGAGACCAGGTTCAGCTTGTTATACCACCGGGTTAGGGGTGGACTCATATTTTTTGGTCTCTGCCACTACACTGTTTTACGACTTTCATAAAAGCGAAATTTCAAAAGTGATGTTTTCACCCAAAAATTTACTATTCTACATATAGTCCCTCCCATCCTCCTACAAAAATGTGTGTGTGTGTGTGTGTGTGTGTGTGTGTGTGTGTGTGTGTGTTTTATTGTTTTTTCTATTTTTTTTAATAATCTCAACGGCCGCAATAACCGTAGGCAACGTTGGGATGTTGTGCTGAGCCAGCAACGGCTGTGTTGCCCTGACCGTCTGAGGCCTGGCGTTGTCTTGCTGCAGCAAGCGCACACGTCGGTGGGCAGCAAAGAAGGGAACGACGTGGTTGTTGATGACGTCATTTTGGTACACGGCGGCATTAACTCGTTGTCTGAAGACATGAAGTTGTGTTCTGTGGTTGAATGTAAACCCACTCCACACCATCAGACTACCCCCGCCCCATCGGTCGGCCTGCAGAACACAGCAGACGCAGTAACGTTCATGTCGACGTCGCCATACTCGGATTCGGTCATCTGCGTTGGAAAGGTTGTAACGGCTCTCATCCGTAAACAAAACTTGTTGCCACTGGACACATCGCCATTGTTGATGTTGTTGCGCCCACTGTTGACGTCGTTGGCGGTGCCAAGGGGTCAATATTGGTCCCACATAGGGACGGCGGTTATGGAGTCCTACGGCGGCGGACGGTATCGGCGGACACTGGACCACGTGGGCCATGCATTTGGTGAACGGTGTGAGTTGCTGGCATCATCCGATTCCTAAGGTGGGTAACCCGGATGTACCGGTCTTGGCCTGCGGTTGTCACCCTCGGGTGGCCGGTGCGTGGTCGATTGTTCACGGATCCAGTGATTTGGTGACGTTGGGAAAGTCGTGCGACTGTCGAATAATGGCATCCCAATTGGTTGGCCACAGCAGTACGAGTCTGTCCAGCTTGCAACATCCCGATGGCCATCCCTCGCTGGACTTGCGTCAGTCGCGGCATTTGGAAAAATTGATTCTGTTGTTTCCCACCACTCAAATTCAATTTATGCGATTAAAGACAGGTATGTCGGCTTTTAGAGCATTTTATTGAGCGTGCTTGCATTGAATTCACGATACGGGTGATCCAGCACGTGCAAATAACGTGTTTTGAGAATCCGTTACGTCACTCAGTAATAAAATTGACACGCGGGTGGGACCGCGGTGTGCGTGCGTGCCATGTCCGTTAGCACCGTTCAGGTTCAATTCCACCAAAGATATTGTTTTAAAAAGTGTATTTCCTTCTCATTGTCAGGACCTGCGTTTCTTTTGCGTTTTAGTATATGTATATTGACCGGCCTCGTGGTTAGACCATCGGTCTACAGGCTAGTAGGTACTGGGTTCGGAACCCAGTCGAGGTATGGGATTTTCAATATAGATACCGACTCCAAACCCTGAGTAAGTGCTACGCAAGGCTCAATGGGTAGGTGTAAAACCACTTGCACCGACCAGTGATCCATAACTGGTTCAACAAAGGCCATGGTCTGTGCTATCCTGCCTGTGGGAAAGGCAAATAAAAGATCCCTTGCTGCCTGTCGTAAAAGAGTAGTCTATGTGGCGACAGCGGGTTTCCTCTAGAAAACTGTGTCAGAATGACCATATGTCTGACGCCCAATAGCCGATGATAAGATAAAAGAAATCAATGTGCACTAGTGGCGTCGTTAAATAAAACAAACTTTACTTTTTTTTAGTATATGTATACATATATTTAGCATATATTTTGTAGCGTATCCAGTGTAATCAAAGTATGTGATATTTTTCAGATCACATACTTTCAGAATTTGACAACTTTGCAAATTATATGCAAATTAAGTAGGTCATGGGACTATTTCTACTGACATGTAAGCAAACGTTCTAACATGGCTACATTATCCATCGGAGATGCTGTCAAAATTGATGGAAGAGGGCAAGGTCATATTACACGTATACTACAGTTTGGCAACAAGTACCCAGAGTATTTTGTACACATTGATGGTTCTGACTACGAGGCAAGATTAACCAAAAGACGACTTACAAAAATTACAAGAGAAACGCCCAGAGTAGACGGAGCCCAACCCTCGTTTCAGGCGTATTGACGAAAATGCAATACACAACGTAATCGTAAGCAATGAGAATACAAATACTGCTAAAAAAAAGATTTATACACAATGAGACTTACTAATAACTTTCTAAAATCTGAAAATGAAAAGAGAAAACTACATCAAATACCCCCACCAGAACTGTCCCCGATTATTTGTAAATTCATTGTTGGCGTCCAAACAAAAGATGGCACAGACGTAGAACCATCGACACTTCGTTCATATCTTTCTTCTATTGATCGATACTTAAAACGAATGGATTATGGATATTTATTGTCAAGTTCTCCAGAGTTTGGGAAAGTTCGCGATGTCCTAAAATCCCGTCAAATTGAACTTAAAAATCGGGGTAAAGGCAACTTACCTCAACGATCTGACGCAATTTCTGACGATGAAATAAACATGCTGTGGGGAAAATTGTCAATTTGGCACACAAACACCTGATGCAATAATTAACACACTTTTTTTTAACACGGTCCACTTTGGCCTTCGATGAAGTGACGAGCACCGACAAATGTGTTGGGGGGATGTTACCTTGGAAACCGATATCCACGGGGAAGAATATCTCACTTTCAATGAAAAACAGTCCAAAACGCGTCCCGGTTCCAACCCCAAAGATGTTCGCCAAATAAAACCAAAAATGTGGGCTAACGAGCTGAATCCAGACAGGTGTCCCGTGAAAATATACAAAATGTATTCTTCCAAACGGCCAGCCGACTACTGTGAAAAGGAACATCCTTTTTATATAGCCACAAACACGCAAGGCAACACAATTCAGTATGACAACACCACAACGTGGTTTCGTCGTCAGCCTATAGGCGAAAATAAACTGCAATTAATCATGAAAACCATGTGCAAAGCTGCAAATATACCTTCCTCAAAAAAATTGTCAAATCACTCAGTCAGAAAATATCTGGTACAGAAGCTATCTGATTGTGCTGTCCCTCAAACTCATATCATGCAAATTTATAGGTCACAAGAACATTCAGTCCATCAATAACTAGAGTCGGTCCGGGTAATTTCGTACGGTAGGGTAACTCCGTACACACGAAATAAACATGAAATCTGTTTAATGTTGTTGTGTTTTCATTACCCAGCATTCGATTTTATGGTCCCAAACTTAGTTTCTGTGATGTCATGCCATAGGGTTTAACGTGCACATTCAGAGCAAGCTGTTGTAGCGCACGCGCAAGTTCCTGTGAGATTCCAGCTATTTATATCTATATTTAGTACTAGCTATCGCGTTGTGAGCTGATTGGCTGAGAGAACTTCCCGCGGCAAGCCTGAATATCACATCCTTGACAAGAAAGCATCAGCAAAAAATCTCAGCGTTACTGGTTAGTATACATAATTACCCTTTTCACTATTGAAATATATATATATATCAAATAGATTTCATAATGTAAATTAATTATCATTTAAATTAAATAAAGTATATGCATGCTTGATTTTTTTTAATAAAACAATTAAATTTAATAATGAAATAGTGTACGAAATTAGCCTCACTAAGTGAGTGTGTTATTACGTAACAGAGGCAAATTCCGTACACACTGACTGATTTCAAAATGTATGTACACCTGCATTGCCATTTTTTTAATAAAAATGTTTTTCTAAAATAAAGTTATTTTATGTTGTGTTTTGTACATACAGATATGGAAAATATTGTGATGACATTAAGAAAACGAGAATTGGAATGTAAGACGGATCTGGAAAAAGTCATCCTTGAACAAGAACTTAACAAAGCTATTTATTCATAGCCATGTTTCGATAATGAACAATTTATTATCCAAAATCTGCTCTCAGATCTACTTACAGACCCAGTAATTGGAAAAGATGCAACATATGAAATGATGTGTGCATTCAGCAAAGTGAATTATGCTGAATACGAACTTGTATTAATTTGTATAGCTTCCTCTGTAATAAGATGTTTAGGCGAAAAGGCAGAAAACAATGTCATCTGCACCACTATAATGAACCTAATAGAGTACATAAAATCTATGTAAATAAAATATATATGTTTGATTTTCGACATTGTCAGTGTTACTTTTTTCAGACATTTAATACTTTTTTTTTCAGCACAATGCCGCAAAAGAAAAGTAAAGAAAATGTTGCAGTTCGAAACAAGACATTATCACTGAGGAAAGCGGCATCACATTTCGGGGTGCCAGTGATGACCATACAAAATAGAGTGAGTGGCCAAATTGACGACACAGCTAGCGCCGGAAGACCCACCGTAATACCAGCCGAAGCAGAAGACCTGCTTGTCAGCAAAGTGAAAACAGCCGCTTTGCAGGGATTTGGTTTGACGAGAAGAATGCTGGCTATTCGTGTGGCTAGGCTCGTCAAACGTTTTCAATTAAAAACGCCATTTAGAAATGTTATTCCTGGGAAAGATTGGATTTCGGGGTTCTTAAAAAGACCCGGATCTAAGTATAAGGTCTCCCACAGCACTGTCAACTGTCCGCGCTAGGATGCTTAATCCTACAGTTACCGAAAAGTACTTTCTGGAGTTAAACAATACCCTAGTTTCGCTCGGGATTAGAGATATTCCCGTGCGCATTTGGAATATAGATGAGACCAGTGTGCCACTGTTGCATAAGCCTGCGAAAATAATAGCAGAGAAGGGAATTAAAAATATTCCAGGGAGGGTGGGAAATAGTAGGGATAACGTATCTGTGCTAGCCTGCATAAATGCCGAAGGGGGAGAGATACCACCAATGATAATCGTGAAAGGTAAAACATACAAAAGTCTACATGCATATAATACAAAAGATGGCGTTCCTGGGGATGTATATACTTGCCAGCAGCGAGCGTGGATGGAAGATGCGTTGGGTGAAATTTGGTTCAAAAATCATTTTTTACGACACTGCGGCGATAATCGTCCACAAATAATAATGCTAGATTCGCATTCTTCACATGAAACATTAGGGTTTCTCAAGAAATGGCAGCACGTGAAAATAATATCACTGTAATTGCGTTCCTTCCCCACACAACCCAGTGGCTTTGCCCTCTTGACAAATCTGTATTTGGCCCTTTGAGTCGTCAATATAACCGTATCTGTTCAGAATTCATGGCTGAAAATCCAAATAACATGGTTAACAAATGGGAATGGCCTAAACTATTTCGGCAAGCACATGATCTTGTTTTTTCCACTACAAACATAAAAAGTGGATTAAAAAAATGCGGTATTTTCCCTCTAGATCCCAGTGCAGTACCAAGTCAGGCCTTTGCGCCATCACAACCATTCGACAGAAAGATACCTGAAAGCGATATTTCTGTTGATGGTGTTATGCCATCCAAAATCCCGGCAACGTCCGAATCCGAGATGAATAAAGGTACTCCCTTATATGAAGCCACCCAAACAGTCTCGTCTCTTTCTATAGAAACACCGGTTGCATCTACTTCCCATAAGAGTATTACTTTTGACAACAGTTATAACGTGTCAAATGTAGATTTATTAATCTCCATGTTGTCTGGTGAACTGGAATACACTTTAGACGATTCTGGGGCTATTAATGTACAAATACCTGTTGCATGTCAAACCTCTGATCCGGTTGCCAATGATGATCTGCCTATTACCAGTCCAGAAAATAGTTTTCTTTCTGTCTCAGGTAATTGGTCGAGTGAAATTGATGATATGTTCTCTTTGGGTGTTGAAAGCCCAAAGGAAAAGATAAAGACATCACATAAAAGATTAACTTCTCACAGGGTGCTAACCAGTACAGAAATTATAAACCAAAAGCGTGTAGAGTTTGAGAGGAAACAAAAAGAAAACGAAGAGAAGGAAAGGAAGAGGATGCAACGGGAAGCTAAACGAATGGAAAAGAAAGAAAAGAAAAACAAAGGTATCAAGCTACCAGATAAAAAGAAGCATCAACAGTTGTCCACTTCGGTCAAAGCAACAGAAACATAAACAAAATCTGCATTTGATACTACATAATATGACACCGGTTGGAGTGTTTTCGAGTTCATGTTTTTTACTTGCTTTTCACTCTTTCAAAGGTCATTATCACACTCCTATCATACAGGCAGTTACATCGGATGCATGGCATTTTTGTGGCTTACTGTATGAAAATCTTATTTTTACTGAGTTGAATCCATGGGATTTTCTTAGCTTAATACCTAAAATTTACTCACTGGGTCGAATACATGGCATTCTCGTAGCTTCATACTTAAAACTAACAATGTGTCGAATGCATGGCAGTCTCACTCCTTAATACAAATAACTGCCTCGAGATTAAGGTTCTTGTGAATCAACCCTAGTTTTAAATTGTATTTATGTACTTACTGTTATTAATAGCTTTATTAAACCCAGTATTGTCGTGGATCATTGTATCGTGACAGCAAAGAATGCACCAAGTACTATTCAGATGGGTGTTTCAATTCATGTTAGGCTGTCATGGCCTTTTAAGTCCGTCAAACTGCTACGGATGGGGGTTGATAGTTTCAGCTATTGCCGGCTGGCAGTAGCCTGTCTGGCAAGGTGGCATATCTCTCCCCCCCCCCCCCCCCCCCCCCCCCCACACACACACACCTACAAAGTGTTTATTATGATTAATGTGTACATTTTGGACAGCACAGTTGTCATGTTCTTTTTACATTTATGTAATGTTATTATGTCATTTTAATTTCCTGACCACCTACTATTGTCAGGTGTTTACTATTACATATGGTGTGATGTTATGTCGTTTTTTTTTTAATGAAACGGCCATTTTAATTCTAACTGGACTTACCGGTTGTTTTTACCTATTGTTCTACAAGTAGCTTGCAGTTTGTCTGATATAATCCGGACTTCGTAATTAAAGGGACATTCCTGAGTTTGCTGCAATGTTTAAGATGTTATTCACTAACAGACTTTTTAACGATTGTAATTACATATCAAATATATTTTTCTGCATAAAATATTAGTGGCTGTATATTAAACGTATTTCTGGTCGTTCTAATATTTGTACTAGGTTAAATTTCATTTTATTTCCTAAAAAAGATTTTTTCGTATGTACGAAATTATTTGAAGACAAACTCCAGTGTAGGCTTGTTATAAATATTGAGAGGACCAGCAACACATTGAATATAAAGACACTGATATTCTAAACAAGAAAATATATTTAATATGTAAATTTAATCGTAGAAATATTTTATTAGTCGAAAACATCTTACAATGCAGCAAACTCGGGAATGTCCCTTTAAAATTACTTTATTTGCAAAGTACCTTGTGTTTACTGATTAATTACAAATGAATGAAATAGTCCTACTGTTAAAAGGTTTTCTTGGATTTTGAGTATTTAATTTTTGTTAAAAAAATTTTTTAATTAATTAATTATTAACTTTCTGTTTAATTTGAAATATTAAGCTCACTTTTTTTTCTAAACTAAGACTAAATACTACACAAGTTGTTTCAAAATGATTTGCACTTTTTATTTGAAAATGCTTGCTAAATAGCGATGCAGACAGAACAAAGCACCAAGCTAAGTTGATTTCTCTCCCACCCCCATATTACCATATATAATACGTGGATTTGAAAAACATAATGTGTTTATTTGCTATTATTGGAGCTGATCTGGGACGGATTCAGGAATTTGGAAAATGGTGTCTGAATTTTTTTTATTTTTTTTTTTTAGGTGGACCCTTTCTGGTATTTCCCATTCCAATCAGTGGCACGTCGCGGTAATTTTCAGGGATCGATAGCTAATTTTGCAATCTGTATTAATACACACGCACGCGGGCACGCACGCACGCACATACACACACATACATAATTATACATATACGCTTATTAATTATCCTGTACGAAATTCGGCGACATTGCGTACGGAATTAACCGACGATGTACGATATTAGCCACCTTCAACACATTGCAGTAAACCCATTCCTGAACAATGTGAAGCAGCCTATTGGTGGAAATCGCGAATTATTTTACTTCGAAAAAGGGAGAGCACTCTTATTTAGGCTTCTAGTGATGCATTTTGCGTCATGCCAGAGCTCTACGAATGTTCCTAGCTAAAGGTGTACGAGATTACCCGGACCGACTCTACAGTAAAATGAATGAAGATCAGCATCGGCAGATATCCCACCTTTTATTCAAATCGAGTTCAGTCCCACTCTCTGAAACACTCTGTCAACTTCCTCTGGAATGTACAACTTCGCGCATCGATTCATCCCTGTCCCGAGCACCACGTGCATATTCCAGCACATCGAAATCACAAAACTCAGTTGAACTATCCATCACCGGTGGAATCAACACATTATTTGCAGGTCCTGTGTATGGTGGACAAATAACTGTAAACGTGAACAAAAGTCCCAGTCCGCCCAAAAAATTCCGTCGTATTGCTATTATTGAATCGAATGGCAGCCAAGAAACTGAATGAATTAGAACAATGTAGTAAAACAAAACTGCAAATATCACATGACCCATGTTTCATTTTTAAAAAGCCTTGACCTTGTTTTGATTATTCAGTGAACGGTTATTTATTTATTTTATGAAGGGGCGGGGAGAAATAAATGTTAATTGTTAACTACAGGTCTATTTTAATTTAAAATGTGTCATTCTTAAATATTACAAAACAATTATACGACGTGACGTCAGGCCTGGCACACGAAAACTACATGCATATCTCATATCCTACGAAAGAGCATTAGGGCCACTCCGTACTAAGAAAAAGTAATAATTATTATCTCGAGATCTCGAGATAGTAAAGCGAGATCTCGAGATAATAATGCGAGATCTCGAGATAACAAGTCGAGATCTCGAGGTAGTAAAGCGAGATCTCGAGAAAATAAAGCGAGATCTCGAGATACTCAGCAGCTACAATACACCTATGAAGTCTTTATGATAATAATTATTATCTCGAGATCTCGTTTTATTATCTCGAGATCTCGCTTTACTATCTCGAGATCTCGCTTTATTATCTCGAGATATAATACTACTTTTTCTTAGTACGAAGTGGCCCTAATGCTCTTTCGTACATATCAGCCCCCCCCCCCCCCCCCGTTTTATTTATTTATTCATTTATTATTATTATTATTATTATTATTATTATATTTTGTCAGTTATTAGTTTTGTTTAATGCCAAAAGAAAATGAAAAATATTTTGCAATTAAAAATTTGTTTTTATTTAATTACTGTTAATTATAATTTATTTACTTATAATTTTATAGTTAAATAAATAAAACTGTATTAAAAAGTACATTACATGTAAACAAATTACATTTTTAAATCATAATTAAATTTAAAAACAAAACAAAACAAAAACACAAAGAAACCCCTACTAAAAATATAGCCGGATATGTGTGCCGCGCACTATAATACAACATATCCAATAGCAACAGATCGAAGATGAGAACGCCGGCAGAGATAACAAACCGTCACCATCAAATTACCTGTAGGCCATATTGGTATGAAAAAATAACTAACTTTATTAACCATGATTATATTTACAAATCATATTCCACTTTATTCTGTAAATAATTGAACTAATTATTTAAAATGAGGTGGTGTGAAGTACATTCACGGACTCTGTTTTTAGCGCAGTACGTGTCGGTAAAGCGAAGCCACGTCACATATTCATACATAATTTAAATATAGAATAATGGCCGACTGGAATTAAAGTTAAGTGTAATGTTTACAAAATCACGTTTTATTAAGCTTGAGAATATATCATAAAGAGATTATTACCCTCGTGTGTTTCGGCTCGCATAATACAATTTTTATTCCTAATATATGATATTGACGATACCGAAACACACTGGTAATAATCTCAATATATATATAATTATTATAAGTATTTATAGTAATGTACGAAATCACGTGATTAACACGTTAATGGCAAACAGCTGATTTTGACACTTCAGCCGAGAGGAAATTTATTTTACTTAAAGCCGCATGCCCTAGTTCCATCCAGCGAAAATAAATTATAATTTGGTTAATCTACAAACCTGTAACACACTTAGATCACGTTTTTATCAAAGGAGTGAAAAAGCAGGTTTTATATCGATAAATACCATGGGAATCCCCATGTCCCAATTGTTGAAATAATTTTGAAAGTTAGTATTCTGATGTCACCGGTAGATGTCGCTTGAAGCACAACAATGCCTACGTCACGACAAATTTCACAGAGTGCGCACAGACTTGGGGTGCGTTCCTTTCACCTCTCCTGGACATGTTCCAACTGTTCTGTCCTGGTTGTAACCCCTCTCCAGATATCGTAAGACTTAGCAAAATTATTGGTTTTAAGGGTTTGTAACGTTTTGTATTGAGACACTCACTTGTCTGAACTTTATTGTTACTGAAAATGTTCACGAACTGTGAAGAAAAATCTCACAAATGAACGACAACAAATCGGATGTTGATTGCTCGAACCGTGCACGAGAAAACAAACCGAACCAAAATGATAACGGTCACGTGGTATACCAACGTCTGTGACGTTTACACAGGAAGATTCCCTCTAAAAATAGATTGGACCTCGCTTGCTTAACGGTTTTTTCTCGAGTGCGCGCGGCTTTTTAAGAAATACAAAAAATGCATTTCGTGGTTTTACAAGCATCAGGATTACCAAAAAGCACTTCAGGTGAATGGAAATGTGTATTCTAAATAATAAAATGTAAGTAAAGTGCAATTTTATTTGTGAAAAAATGGGTTTAATAGCGAAAAACAACGCCGTAATGGTTAACGACTAGCCGTAACTAGGGCGTGTCCCTTTAATAAGACGATATTTCGATGAACTTGTTACTCTGTACATTTTGGTATTGATTTCACTGTACTCTAAATAACCTAGAATTATGTTATTTCCCGTAGTTAATATTATTTTGGAACCTATTCGCAGACGAATTCATCGATGTCCGCCATATTGACTTCACCGGCGTTGTTGCCACGGGGGTCAAAAATACAACACGTGCTAAAAATAAATTAATTAGTTAACTTTAAAACATTGTAAAATGATGTTAAATGACAAAGCTATTTGTTTATAATGTGTACAGAATTACTGGTGATTTTTATAGGACTCGGTAGTCTAGCACGGCTTTTGGTTGCATCATCACAAAATAATGGGGCATGGATTTATGTCGACTTATATCGTAAAATGAATTGTTGTATAATATTAAGTATTGCTGTGCCCCACTAATTTCGTGTGGGGTAGAGTTTGCCCCTTCGTATTTACTGTATGAAAACTAAGAAAACAAGTAGCAATACACGTAACTGTTCGAACCATGTCGAACGGCCGACTCGATGTTTGTTTTATAAATTGTGCAGCCAATACTTGCTTGATTTTGGGGCAGTAAAGTGCAAATGAATGCTCTGTACTGGTAGATTCTGCCCACGTTATTTATGAGGTTATATAGCATTTTCTTTGTAAAATAGATCCGATCTGGTGTATCGTCCAGCCAAATTACGTAAATGCGATTGGTTAGTAAAGTAAAGTAAAGTTTGTTTTATTTAACGACGCCGCTAGAGCACATTGATTTTTTATCTTATCATCGGCTATTGGACGTCAAACATATGGTCATTCTGACACTGTTTTTAGAGGAAACCCGCTGTCGCCACATAGGCTACTCTTTTTACGACAGGCAGCAAGGGATCTTTTATTTGCGCTTCCCACAGGCAGGATAGCACAAACCATGGCCTTTGTTGAACCAGTTATGGATCACTGGTCGGTGCAAGTGGTTTACACCTACCCATTGAGCCTTGCGGAGCACTCACTCAGGGTTTGGAGTCGGTATCTCGATTAAAAATCCCATGCCTCGACTGGGATCCGAACCCAGTACCTACCAGCCTGTAGACCGATGGCCTGCCACGACGCCACCGAGGCCGGTTCGATTGGTTAGATGACGTTGTGTGAAAAGTATGAAAAGCGCGAAGGAACCACTTTGCACTTTGTGTTAGTTATGGCATCTAAAATAATAATAAAAAGAAAATGGAAGATTACCTTTATGACAAATAGTTAACTATTTAGGCCTGACATTTGGAATGGAGACTGACACTTTTACAAGCAATTTAAAGCATTAAAATCAAATGAAATTATGATTGTGCCTGCATTCCTATTACACTACTTTTGACAAATAGTTAACTATTTAGGCCTGACATTTGGAATGGAGACTGACACTGTTTACAAGCAATTTAAAGCATTAAAATCAAATGAAATTATGATTGTGCCTGCATTCCTATTACACTACTTTTGCTAAGATGTAGCTCAGCTTCACTTGAAACACCAGACAGGATCTACTGGATAATCATGTTGATGTCGCTGTGTTATTTTGGCTGCCTATCTGTTGCAGTAAATAAATATGAACTGATGTTTTCTACCATTTCTGACTTGTTCCTTTTGTTAACCGGGTGGCTTACAATATATATATATATATATGTATGTATGTATGTACGTATGTATGTATGTATGTATGTATGTCTATGTGTGTGCGTGAGTGTGCGTGCGTTTGTACTTTAATCTGACTGTTTATGTATTATGTCGACATATAAATACTGTAAATCGACTATGTATTGCGTCATGAAAGTATTGCGAGTAGTCAACAATGACCAAAACCGCGTGTAGAAAGTACGGGGGCAACGGGCAACTCATTTTACGTGCCCCTATCCACGAAGGTTCAGGCACGCCCACCACGGATTTAGCCTCTGACTTCGCCAGTGACTAACTCCGGAGCAGGAGGGGGGGTAAGTTTGAGGTGGGCGAAATTTGGAAGAAAGCCATTTAGTAAGGTCAACGCGAGCGCGGACCAAATAGCAGACACTTCGTAAACTTGAAGTACACCGAGTGGGAGCCGTGCTCTGATTGGCTGAATTTCAATTCCTCGGTGAAGCCTGTATTTTACCTAAGTCTACAAAGAGTAACTGCATCCAAAACATGTCCGGACTCTAAAATTTAACCCAAAATAGTTAAGACTGCTCAGCCAAAAGGTTTTTAAGGTGATTTTGAGCAATTGAACGGGCGCCAAAATAAAATGCGTTAGACTACTTATAAAAAAATAAACATAAGAATTTTGAACTGCTTCCAAAACGTTTAAAGTCTAACTAGCCCAAAAAAAGAGGTTGTTACCTGTCCTAGGAAAGGTTGTTAGCGGGGATGTCGTCACGGAGAGGCGATGAATAGGGACGAGTCCAGATGGTTGAGGGCGTACCGGTTTGCGGACTTGGCGATGCTCTCGGTGATTGGACGGTAATCTTCCCCGGCAACGGTCTTGATGACGCGGTGGATGGTCGGGTTGTCCATTTCATCGAGAAGCATCCCTTGGTTGAAAAGTCCCTTCCGGCGGACGGTAAGGCAGATCCCTCGCCCATCGTTTATCGTGATCCTACGCACCGAGAACTCTCCTTCGGTTCGTGGCAGAGGTTGATACGACTCCGGGCTCGGTTCACAAAGGAGCTGACGGACATCCCCAATGTTAGTCTTCACCAGCCTCGCGTAGCGTGTTAGTAGCTTGCCGGCCTGCAGTGACCAAGGTTGTTCAGAGGGCTGGCCATTCGTTGGAGATGAAGTAGGTGGGGGCGGTTGTGTCGGCGGACTTGGCTTGGCTGGTTGGTCGCCTGGTGACACCATCGCCTTTCGTTTTCCAACGACCACAAGACGGGCCTGGGACTCTACAGCGCCACTCTTCCTGGGTGGGGGTGGCATCGCTGGAATCCGGGGGTAGAAGTTGTCGGAGTTGTTGGTGGCGATTCCATCGCGGCCCGGTTAAAGACTGTGTCCGCCACTGGCGAGTCGTCAACTGGATCCTGCAGAGCTGGAACAGCTGGCCTCACTGGTGTTGATTTGGGCTTGGGGGGTACAACGGGAAAAGTCGCCGCCGGTAGTTGAGCTACCGGTTTTGACCTCCCCCGGTCCGCCTCTGGCGCGTCCGTCTTCCTTCTCCTTCTCCTCCTAGGTGGTTTCTTTACCGGGTCACCGTACACCAAGGTCACGGTTGCCCGTGACCCGGTGTACGCGACGCGGTACTCCAATAACACTCCATACGTTGTTATGAGTCCCCCCAGGTGTGGGGGGGGGGGGGTAACTCCAGAGAGCATGAACATAGGTCCTGCTTCATCATAAACAAAATTGGAATGCGCAAGAATCGAAGTGTGTAGAAAGTACTGGGAACTGGGAAACTCTTTTTACGTGCCCCTATCCACAAGGGTTCAGGCACGCCCACCCCGGATTCAGCCTCTGACTACGCCAGTGACCGACTCCGGGGCGGGAGGGGTAGAAAGTACAGGGAACAGGGAAACTCTTTTTACGTGCCCCTATCCACAAGGGTTCAGGCACGCCCACCCCGGATTCAGCCTCTGACTACGCCAGTGACCGACTCCGGGGGGGGGGGGGGGGGGGGGGGGGGGGAAGTGTGTGAGAGAGATGAATGGGACAATTTTTAATAGTGTGGTAAGACCACTTAAAAACAAAGCCAAAGTTAAAAGTAATTTGGGATCTACCATTATATATGTTTATCTTTATGTTAATATAAAGCACCATAATTATAATTAACCCTATACCATTCTATTGTTTTATAATATAATTAATAGGTGCATAATTATAATTATATTTTCAATCGGGCTGTTCAAAAATGATATATACTATACTTATACATTTACTAATAATATCTATACATACATATACATTATATACTCTTCAAAAGAAGAAACGCAAAACCACATTGTCGTAACATTTGGAGAATTGATTTAATTATTGAATGGTGAGTCCGATAATTACCAAATGTTGCAGTATTGTTCACAATTCACTCTAGTCCATTGTGAGTAAGTGATAGGACACACCACCAAGGTCAAGGTCATCTGGAGTCAATACCGGGTGTGGCCTCCGCGTGTGTTGACAACTGCCTGGCACCGCCTGCCCATTGAAGCAACCAAAGTACGGATGACGTCCCGGGGGATGGTGGCCCACTCGGCCTGCAAGGCTGCTGCCAGCTCGGGCAGGGTCTGGGGCTGTGGTTGTCGCTGTCGGAGGCGTCGGTCCAACTCGTCCCATAGATGCTCAGTTGGGTTCAAATCCGGTGATATCGATGGCCAAGGAAGGACATTAATGTTGTTGTTCTGTAGGAAAGCCGTTGTGAGACGTGCTGTGTGAGGCCTGGCGTTGTCATGTTGGAACACTGCGTTGGCGTTGGCCATAACTGGAACGATGTGTGACCGGAGGATCTGGTCAATGTAGCCCTGTGCATTCAGGTTGCCCTGCACGTTGACCAGGTCAGTTCTGCCAGTGTGTGAGATGGCTGCCCACACCATGACACTACCCCCACCGAATCTGTCCACTTCCTGCACGCAGTTTGCCGCATAACGTTCACCACGACGCCTATACACGCGACATCTTCCATCATGACGTCGGAGCAGAAATCGGGACTAGTCACTGAACCACACCGGTCTCCATCGCAGTTGAGGCCATTGTCGATGAATCTGGCACCACTGCAGTCGGAGTCGACGGTGTTGTGGTGTTAAGATGACACCTCGAACTGGACGTCTGGCACGAATTCCTACCTCACGTAGGCGGTTCCGTACGGTCTGGTCGGATATCCTGCGCAAACCTGGTATTGCTGCGGCTGTGGAGGTGGCAGTAGTCAATCGTTCCCGAAGGTGGCGTACCCGGATGTAGCGGTCCTGCCCGGGGGTAGTGACCCGTGGTCGACCGGATCTAGGGAGGTCACGTGTTGATCCATGTTGCTGGTAACGGTCCCACAGTCTGGAGATGGTGCTTGGGGACACATGGAATGCCCTGGCAACGGCCGTTCTGGATTCGCCTGCGTCTAGTCGGCCGATGGCATTGTTTCTCTGCGGTTCACTGAGACGTGGCATGTCCTGGATTGTCAACTGTCGGCCAGATACAGAGGCCAGGCAAGCGAACACCCTGCACTTTTATACTGTCGGTGTTCATGTTGCACGTGCAGACAACGCACGTGCAGTGGTGACATGGTTTGCACGTGGTTGCGTTTTTGCGAATATTCACATTTTGGAACTTTATTGTACAGTAGCTGCGTTTTATCGAATGTAACCGTGGGAATGTGTTTGGGACATGCAATGACCTTATATTCACAAAGCATGAACCGGTAGGAAACATAAAATCGGAGTTATAACCCATTTGTACCCTTTTGCGTTTCTTTTTTTGAAGAGTATATATATATATATATATATTTATTTATAATTCCTTAATATAATTATGTAACTTTAGCCCTAGAGGTAAAAGGATTCGCAAAGGGGGGAACCCAGCGCCACCGAGCAGTCCGGCGCTCCAACAGGCGGGGGCCCAATAAGGTAAGTCCGGATTTCCATGGGGGGGGGGCGATCCGGGGGGGGGTGAGGCCTCCTAACAGGCATCCCTACCGGCCCAAACCGCCAACGCCCTATCGCACCCAAATTGCACCCTACCACGGCGTCCCCCCCCATCCCGCCCCCCCCCCCCCCCCCCCCCCCCCCCCCCCCCCCCCCCCCCCCCCCAGGTTATCCATATAACACAGATGGGCCGTATTTAAATGAAATGAGTGGTGTGATATAATGATATATGAACATAACCCGCGAGCCGCCGTCTGGTGTGGTTGTGAAACGCATTAGAGTCGTTGATGTTGGTAGTTGACTACTGGATTGATCCTGTTCTTGGGTTGAGGTGCCCTCGCCGTTCTCCTCAAGCATTCGTGAGCTCTACACCCCGAAGGGTGCGCCACCTAAACGGATGACAAATGTCATTGCTATATAATCCTCGGTGCCACCCAAGTAACCACTTATTCGTTAAGTGGGTGGCTCCGAGTACCGGTCAGATTTTTTTGTTTGTATATATACAATTGACCGATCAAATTAATACCGTTTAAAACCTGTGTAGAAAGTACTGCGACCTCAGCTGATAGAACTGTATTTAAAACTTAACACAATAACGTTGTTTTATCATTAGCCTCAAGGAATGAAAACTTAGACCACGTGTTATTTTAGTTAATTGGGAAGCTGACGTTTTGAGATAAGCATGTCCACAGATGCAAATCTTTTCTTGACTTGTTACGGAAACGGTCATTCGAAATTAGATTTGTTCCGGCTGGCTGCACTGGTGAGCTGCAGCCAATGGATCTGTCGGTGAACGGAGATTTTAAATCTGCCATGAAGGAAAGGTTTAATCAGTGGTATGCTGATACTGTAGCTAAGAACTTGAAAGAAAAGAATGACAACGGTGTTGACTTAAGAATAAGTGTGATCAAGCCTGTTCATGCTCGGTGGGTTGTGGCCTGCATGGATCAGTTGTCGAAAGACAAAGAAATGATTCTCAGGGGATGGCGTTTGGCAGGATTACTAGGCCAAAGTGAGTAATTGTGCAATTTACAAAGACTGAACATGTTTGCTTATGACTGGTTGATTATTAAATTAAAAAATAAAACTGATTTTTAATTATTTTGATACTTTGTTTTTCTTTTTTCTTTTTTTGAAAGAGAAAAAATCACTAACGACATAATACTGCGTGGAGAAAGTATTGCGATCTTTAGTTCATCGGAGTTTTCGCAGTACTTTGTTGTTCGCAGAACTTTCTGTATTTACAGTAGTTATTATACTATATTGTGTTTCATGTCTCACACACACACACACACACACACACACACACACACACAAATACAGTCGGACGTGAATATAATGGTCACTCAGGGGACCTGGGAAAAGTGGCCGTTGTGGACAGGTGGTTGATATATACACGTAAATAAAAAGACATACGCATCGCCCAGAGTTGCGCTTGAACGTGTTGGACTTTTCCCTATTTTCCAACTTATTTTGTATTTGGCACCCTTTCATTTTAACTCCAATAAAGATGTTATATTTTGTTGGGTTATATTTTGTTTGCATTAAAGACAATGAAAAGACAGATTTCGCTGCCAAGTCAGCTTTGAATTTGCCCCTATGTCGGTGTTGGTGTCCCCCTACGGTGAATTTAAATATAATTATGAACCAATATATCTTTCCGACTTGCCAATATGACTGGGACGGTTCTGTTGCGAACAAGCTTCATTCTCTGCAGCCAGTCCTGGTACAATGGCAGTCATCCTACACGCGGTGCAGGAAGGATGAAGTAATTTTGTGCCGTGGCCATACGTATTTGACGCATCATTTGTTTTAAAGTGCTGTGCCAGACCATACACTAAAATTTCAAATTCCACAATTAAATGCTTTCTTAATTCATTGCAATAATATTTTACACCGATATGCAAGTCAATAATTACGAAAATGCCTCATAAAAGTATTAAAACATCGCTCCCGTAGAACACTGCCGGAAACGACCGAGTAAAATTCTCGGTAAAAACATTTGCCTGTAAATAGCCGTGACGTCACGAAGGGAACGCGCTTCACAGAAACCTACCACGAGATGACTTTCAGCGCAAGCGAAAGTGGGACCGACAGCGACTGCCAAGCTTGATCATGCGGTTCTTGTTTCGACGAGGACCCTCCTTCCCAGTGTACATGCACTGACTCGATCTGATTAAAATTAGCTCTACTGGTCTACCAGTAGATCTAACAGCATTGCGTGGACTCTCATGTCCAGGTGACATTTCATCTATAAATAACAATTTAAATATCGACCAATTACCATTCGCCTTTTATAGCGTTATTCGGGAGTATACAAATTCTTAAAATGTCGGGTGAGACTATTTATGCAACAGGCGAACTTGTTGGTCTATTTCAACATTGAAAAAAACAGGGGAAAAAGTGTAGTAATAAACTGTGGATAAACAGATTTTATGGCTATACCATCACGGGGTTTTTTCGTCTTGAAACGAATTTTATATAAAATTTTATTTTGAAATTAGTTTCCGGCATACTCCGCAATTCACCCGAATCATTTCGTATACCCTCGGCATAATCCCGAATATTTTCAAATTCTTTTCAAATTACTGGCATGATTTTGCAAGTAAGGTTTTGATTGGTCGAATGAAAGGTCAAGTGGACATGAGCTTCAACGGGCTGCTGTTTGATCCACATGTAATAGTGGAACTAATTTTAATTAGATTGGCACGGACTTTGCGCCACATTTTGGTCGAGCGTGATCATCAGAAGCCGACGAGAAATTATATATTTGGGAACAGAAATCTTTTTGAATCTATTAAATTCCACCCAGAATTAATTTTAACGTTGTTAAAACACCGTTTTCTATACAAATTTTTAAAATGTAATTTACCTTGATTTATGTATTAGTATTATACACCCACCCCCCCCCCCCCCCCCCCCCAGCTTATACTGTGGTTTTACATAATTGTATAAATAATATTTCCATATACTTACCAACAGCCGATGTGTATTTTTGTGCTGGGGTGTCGTTAAGCATTCATTCATTAATTCATTCGTTCGTTCGTTCGTTCGGCACGCCTATGCAGATTTTGATTCAGTCAGATTTCACATCATTTACTTGACACGATTGAAGAAATAAAAAACCCCAACAACAATGTAGAAAAACAACAACAAACACAATGTTATGGTATACTGTTCATAATTACTTGACACGATTGAAGAAATTAAAAACCAACAACGTACAACAAATGTTTTGGTATACTGACATGTTTATAATTACCATACACGATTCTTCAAATCAAAGAAACAATGTAGTACAAAAAATACATGTGATATACTGGCAATATTTTCATAATTACCTGACACGATTCTCCAAATTACAACAAAAAAAAAAACACCCAAAAACACCGCAATGTAGAAAACAGCAAACACATGTTGTGGTATACTGGCAACATGTTCATAAAAAAAAACAATGTAGAAAAATAACAACACTTGTTGTGGTATAATAGCAACATGTTCATAATTACCTAACACGTTTGTAGACATTAAAAACCAACAATGTCGACTAAAACAACAAATACATGTTGTGATATTCTGGCAACATTTTTTTATTTATAATTACCTGATACGATTGGACAAATTAAAAAAACAAAAAACAACGTAGAAAAATAACAACACATGTTGTGGTATACAAGCAACATGTTCATAGTCACCTAACACCATTGAACAAATTAAAAATCAACAACTTACAACAATGAATGAATGTTTAACGACACCCCAGCACGAAAAATACATCGGCTATTGGGTGTCAAACTATAGTAATGCAAATAAATAAAGTGATGATCAACATCAATATAAAAATTCAAGATTTAAACAAAAACAGTGCAAAAACACAAATATCACAGAATTTTACAGATACTGAATTTTACTTAAAATTTTAATTTTGTGCTGTATTGGCCATTCTCAAAGAGAATGTTACACCCCTGCACCACGGTGAGGTTACAGCAAACGCAGGGGCAACTTACAACAAATGTTGTGGTATACTGACATGTTCATAATTACCATACACGATTCTCCAAATCAAAGAAACAATGTAGTACAAAAAATACATGATGTGATATACTGGCAACATTTTCATAATTACCTGACACGATTCTCCAAATTAAAAAACCCCAAACAAAACCCAATGTAGAAAACAGCAAACACATCTTGTGCTATACTGGCAACATGTTCATAATTACCTAACACGTTTGTAGACATTAAAAGCCAACAATGTAGACTAAAACAACAAATACATGTTGTGATATTCTGGCAATATTTTTTTTTATAATTACCTGATACGATTGGACAAATTAAAAAAAAAAAAAAAAAAAACCAATGTAGAAAAATAATAACACATGTTGTGATATACTAGCAACATGTTCATAATTACCATACACGATTCTCCAAATCAAAGAAACAATGTAGTACAAAAAATACATGATGTGATATACTGGCAACATTTTCATAATTACCTGAGACGATTCTCCAAATTAAAAAAAAATAATAAAAAAATGTAGAAAACAGCAAACACATGTTGTAGTATACTGGCAACATGTTCATAATTACCTAACACATTTGTAGACATTAAAAACCGACAATGTAGACTAAAACAACAAATACATGTTGTGAGTTTATGGCATCTGGCTCTAAATCTGGTGCATCAATAATTCCAGCCCTCAGTGTGATTTTGATTTTGGTTGAACACAATTTCTGCCCATTGCCATTGGTTCTTGTTTCACCAATTCACACGTTGGGAGACCTGAATCAGGTTTTGGCTGCGCTTGCTTGTAGACTGCTGCTGCTGCTGCTTGTTGCTGCTGCCTCTGGTGTGTAGGTCCGTGTTAGTGATGGTTTCAAAATGTAGCAGATCGGACCAAATACAGATGGGATCCTTAAAAGGGTCCACACCGAAGTTTCGGACTTCTTGTCTTCCGACGAGGAGTCCATGAAATCGAAAACTAGTGTGAAGAAATCCAAAGTGATTTCTTCACAAAACTGGCCAAGGTTTCTCGTCATCAGTTCCACTGATGACGGAGCCTTGAATAAACTTTCACCCTTTGCCATTCAAAAGGCAATTGGGCTGGTGAGCCCAAATCTGTCAAAACAATTAAGACTGGCCTTTTGGTTGAATGTTTAACCGAAAGGCATTCTACTTGTCTTCTCAAGTCGACAGTCTTTTGCAACGTACCAATTAAGGTAACTGCGCATTCCTCCCTTAATTCGTCAAAGGGAGTTATCAGATGCAGAGATTTGGAATGTGTTAGCGAGGAAGAAATATGCCAAAATTTACGTACACAAGGAGTTACTGCTGTGAGGAGGATAAAGGTTCGTCGAAACAATGACTTGTTACCGACGAATACTTGTATCCTCACCTTTAACGTCCCTACCCTTCCTCAATCTGTCAAAGCCGGTTACCTTAATATTCCTGTTGAACCCTTTATTCCAAACCCCTTGCGTTGCTTCAAATGCCAGCGATTTGGTCATGGTCAGAGCACATGTCGTGGAAAACTTACATGCGCTCGTTGTGGTCTATTTGACCATGACAGCAAGACATGTAAGAACGATACACTTTGTTTCAACTGCAAGGGCAACCACTGTGCATACTCGCGAGAGTGTCCGTGGTGGAAGCTGGAAAAAAGAGTTCAACAGGTGAAGGTACAAAATAAACTGTCCTTCACGGATGCCAGGAAGGAGGTTGGTGGAGACAGCAACACCTACAGTCGGTGACAAGTCATATGCAGCTGCAGCTGCTGCCAAAGTCGCCACTAAAAGTGTTGCAGTCAACACAGACCTCACTTGGCATTGTGATGAAGCCAAGTACAAGAAACTGTCTGATATTGAGAAGACGCAAAAACAGGTGCAAAAAGCAGCACAAAAACAAAAAATCACACCCCAGAAAAAGGAAATTGAAACTCAAGTGTCATTGGATTTTAAAAATCCACCAAATAGGTCGATCACTAGTCTCCCTAAGACAGGCAATGACACAAAGAAATCTCCAAAGAAAGCTACAGAAGTACTGTCTGGTAGGCTGAAAAAGATCGAATTACGTTCGGTCCCGATCAGCAATATGTATGATACTTTGGCTGATATCGGTGATGATGATATGGAGATTTCATCTCCAGATCATTGTCGATCACAAAGACCACCAGCAAAGCCAAAGATAAAACCCATACTTCCTCCCGATGGAAAATAAAGTTATCCAGTGGAACTGTCGTGGGCTTAGGCCCAATTTTGATGAATTAAGTCTTCTAATTCAAAAGTATAATCCTCTTGCGGTGTGTCTTCAGGAAACTTTCCTGAAGGATACTGACAGTATTAACATCAGAGGATTTAATCTCTACCATAAATGTCAACAGAGTGAAAACAGAGCGTCTGGGGGCGTTTCCATTATTGTAAATGAAAACATTCCCCAGAGTGAAGTCATATTAAAGTCGACTTTACAAGCTGTGGCCGTAAAGGTCACGGCTCATAAAACTATTACTCTCTGTTCAGTTTATTTACCCCCTCGAAACAATTACAATTTTAGTACTAGGGACTTTCAAGGTCTTCTTGATCAACTCCCTACTCCCTTTATTATCATGGGAGATTTTAATGCACACCACACTTTGTGGGGATGCGATGACATAAATACTAGAGGTAAACAATTAGAAGACTTAATTCTCAAAAATGACTTAATATTACTTAATGATAAAAGTCATACATACTTTCATCCTGCAAGTGGTTCTTTCACATCCATTGATTTAACCCTTTGTAGTCCATCACTTTGTCTTGATTTCTCATGGAAAGTTTGTCCAGACCCTTGTGGTAGTGACCACTTTCCAGTTATTTTGGAGAATGATGGACCTCCATCACTTGAAAGAGTTCAGAGATGGAGGTTGACGGGCAAACTGGGATCAATTTCGGCATCTATGCAGCACTCGACTGCAACAAACTGCCATGACTGGTGCCGATGATCCCATGTCTTTGTTCACCTCCATCTTGAAAGATATTGCAGAGGAAACTATTCCTAAGACTTCGGCAGTACCGAAGCGTTTCAATAAACCATGGTTCAATGAGACATGCAAAGATGCAATCAAAGAGCGAAACGCGAACCTACCGGGGATAACCTGAATAGTTATCGCATTGCTCGGACAAAGGCTCGTAAAACTATCAGACAGAGTAACAAATCATCTTGGAGAAATTATGTCTCCAAGTTGACTTCTCAAACATCTGTGAAATCTGTCTGGAATAGGATACGTAAAATCAAGGGAAAAGAATCCAATAATACAGTTCGCCATTTGTCTGTCAATGACACAGATGTTACGTCTCATCGTGACATTGCCAATGCATTGGCAGACAATTTCTCTCATAACTCTTCTTCTTTCAGTATAGATGATTTTACATCTGTCAGAAATAAAGCTGAAAAGCAACCTATTAACTTTTCATCTGAAAATGCTGAAGTATACAACAGGCACTTCTCTTTGGAGGAGTTGCAGGATGCTCTACGTAAGTAGTAAGGGCAGCACTATAGGGGATATCGATTTCACTATTGCATCATCCAAGATGGCCGCCAAACTGCGCCGTAGGGGATGACGAAAGATGATGCAATGCTGACGTCACGAGGCCCCGCCTCTAGAAGGGTGTGGGCACATTTATTTTAAGAATTGGTGTAATACTGACGTCACTCTTACATTGTACATTCCAGTTTTTCTTTTAAGAACCGATGTAATGCTCAATACAGTAGTTTGTCCAAATGTGTATTTGAAGACAATGGTTACTTAAAAGACGTATGTTAATTAATATCCCCCACCCCCTTTGTTATTATATAGCAGCTTATGAAAGAGACCGTTCGTCGCACCCAACATTGAATACAAGTGTACGAGAGAAGAAATAAAGAAAGAATGAAGAGTTGTGAAACGTTAATAAATGATACCTTGATATTTGTATTACACATTTATGAATGAACTGAATGCTGGAACGTTCGGAAGTCTTGCCAATGTTGTACTCACCTAAATTAGAATAATATCCATAGGAAAAATCCACATACTTGTGAGAATTATTTTAGCAACTAATCTTATACGATGTAAGGCCACACAGGCTGGGAGTCAAATTGAAATGTGATATCTGTCAGCTGTGAATCGTTTCGTTGATCCGCATCCCGGTAATCTAAACTAGGTGTGAGCCCACTTGAATTTTGTTTACTCCCCTCCCCACACACACACACACATCTCGATGACGATAATATATATATATATATATACATATATACACAGTGTTGGATGTAGGGAAGGGGGGGCGGATAGGGCAGGGGGGAGAGCGGTGTGCCCCTAACGTACATATTTATTTATTTGAAATATGATTTTTGTTTCTTAATATAATATATACTTACTTTTGAAGATACAATACATCTTTAAGTATATCCGTGTAATGCATTTTTAATCCACTCCTCAATACACTGTTTATCACAGTACATGGCATACACTTATGCTAACAGAGAGAAAAATGCAATTGAAACATCCGATTCTGAATGGGATCATATTATTATAGTGTTAACGTTCCAAGACGGTCGGTAATGGAGGGGGTGCTAATATACAACGTTTGTATAAGCTGAATGGGTCGTGTTTTATGATATTCATTACTGCTTGATGCTCTGGCCCTAATATCTGACCACTTAAAGAATTTGAGAACTGATTTACAGAGTGCGACTGAAACCGGATACGCACACTTGCGTTTGAACTCTAAACGTGATAAAAACCAGAAGCAATTCTGAAGGGTAGAAAACGAAACAAAACAAAGACCCTGTGTGCCACATTGTACGTCCGTGTATGTTTCTGCTATGATACAATGTAAGTGTATGGGTTTTAACAGGTTATTTCGATATAAAAACCAGAAGTAATATATTGTTCACACACACACACACACACACACACACACACACACACGCTCACACACACACGCACACCTCCCCCATGATTTCCCCCCAAGTTGGAATTGCTTGTAGTATAAAAATGTATAATATATTCCGTCAATGAATCACGTCTTAGTACAATGTTTGGCACCAACATTTCAAATGCAATCTGACTCCATAGTTTGTAAGTTTGCGGCGGGGGCGGCGGCGCGGCGGCGCGGCGGGACGGCTGCGGTAAGCGGCGCGCGGCAAGACCGATGGGATGTCGCGGCGGGACGGACGGGGCGGCTGCACGGAGTGGGGACGACGCAATGGCGCGGGCGGGACGGCGGGGGCGGGACGGAAGGGGCGGGTCGTGGCGGAGGCGGAGGCGGCGATCAGCAAACATACATGAGATTGCTTTTGAAAACTGGGACGTCTACATCTATACATCTCTGTGTGAACCTTCGCACATCGTGGGTGAAACCAAAGAACCCCTACTGCGTCGTCTTTGTCTAAAGGGTAACAAGCAAGAGCGCTCTTTTGTGTTTCCACACTATCATTATCTAACAGTCAGAGTAGAAAACACCGATGTCATTCACGTCTATATAAAGAGCCCCACGGGACAACCTGCTTCATTCATTACGGGAGCCGTCGTCGTGACACTTCATCTCAAACCTATGCCTTTCGGGTTCTGATCATCATCATGAACTACAAACTGTACGTTCCCGACACAGAGAAATGGACTCGCTATTATCAGTTGCAAGCTCAAGGCAAATGTATGATTTCTCCTCGGACGGGTGAAAGGATGGACTTGGATAGCTTCTTGGAACTGTACGATAAAGATTACAAGAATGACAAGAAGATGAAGACCGAAGAGTCACACAACATCAACCCTCCGGTCCTTATGACTTCTCCCACCCAGCAGGTGGTGGAACAGGCTAAAGCTCAACTCAAACGCCAAAGGCAACATAATCAACAACTACAAAGTGGTGGGGGATACAAGCGTAACGCCTCGAAACGGCAGAGGCAATTTTAAACTGTATAAAAGGAGCCACGGAAGACGGACATCGCCATTTCAATTTGAATCGGCGGCGCTGTCACAATGTATCAGAGCTCGTGTCCTGAGTGTGAAAAGATATTTTCCAGGAGAGATGCCATGATGCGACATCTAAACACCAGTCATCCACCACCACCACTGCCACCACCACCACCACCACCACCACTGCCCCCACCACCACCACAACTGCCACCACCACTACTGCCCCCACCAACACTACCACCACCACCACCACTGCCACCACCACCACCACCCCCACCACTGCCACCACCACCACCACTACTGCCCCCACCACCACCACCACTACTGCCACCACCACCACTACCACCACCACCACCACTGCCACCACCACCACCACCACCACCACCACCACCACCACTTGAATTGCTACATCCTTTCACGATGATCGTGTCGGGACCCACGTCGTGTGGGAAAACATTTTTGGTGTACAAACTACTGAAGAATGATAGAATCAATCCACCTCCCCAACGGATTATCTGGCTCTACAAAAGATGGCAACCGCTTTACGACATCATTGGGGCAACGGTTCGAGTGGAATTCGTCCAAGGCATACCTACGAATTTGGAAAACGACCATTATTTGGATCCCAGAATTAGAAATCTCATCGTGTTAGATGACCTGATGTCTACGGCCAATAAAGATTCTCGCATCACGGACCTTTTTACAGAAGGGAGTCATCACAGAAACCTCTCCGTGATTGCCATCAATCAGAATCTCTATCAGAGTAAAGACCCGACGCACGCAGAGAAGAAATTGTCATTACCTGGCGCTGTTCAACAATCCCATCGACAAGCAACACGTTCTGACATTGGCACGACAGATGTATCCAGAAAACACTCGTCATTTCATGAAATATTTCGAGGGAGCTACCCGTAGGCCCTTTGGACACCTCATGGTGGACCTCAAACCTACCACGCCCGAAATGTTACGCCTTCGGCCTAACGGCCTAGAGACGGGAACCTGTGTGCCTGAACGATATAAAAGCGTAGACGCAACAGCAAACATTCCAGACGACTTGTCACTAGCATCGGAAAAACAGCTCTGCGAGTGCAGCTACTACAGTGGATCCAAAATCATGCAAAACGGTGCATTTAAGAGGAAATTACCAGGCATACCCGCCTACGAAAGTGCTGACGACGAAGACGATGATGTAGAGCCATTTTTGAAAAAGGTCAAGAAACTGCAGTCCTGCGATACGTGTGGGGTCGTCTTTAAAGACGGGAGAAACTTGCAGCGACACCTGCGCTTGAATACATGTGAAAATGACGAGGAGAAAGGAGAGACCTCTAATGATCTCGAAAACGAGGGCATACGTCAGATGATCGATCGTGAATACGATATAAATCGTGACTATTTTGAAGACAAGAAACAACGTTTTCGAAATAGGAATATGTCTCAAGATGACATCGAAAAACGACTGAAGGCTCTAAAATGGAAATTGTTTAAAGAAACGTACTCTCGAGTTTTGACATACATGTACTACTTTGACAAAGGCATGCACTCGAGAAACATTCTACAGTCGGTGGATCCGAAGACAGATGTTAGAACACAAATTCGTTCCAGATTAAACAAATATCGTTCCTGGATCAGTGAATATCTGGACGAAGCAGACAGTGCCGACGACGATGATGATGATGCTACCAGTGGTGATGAGGACATTGATGATGACAATTATACTAAATAAACAGTAACTGTATTTTGCCGTACGACCTCTGAATGTGACCTTCTGTATATGCGTATCTTATGTCCACTGATTGTGAAATAATAAAATCAAGATATGACTCTTACCTTTCTTTTTATTTTTACTCATCCTCATGTATGTTTGCTGATCGCCGCCTCCGCCTCCGCCACGACCCGCCCCTTCCGTCCCGCCCCCGCCGTCCCGCCCGCGCCATTGCGTCGTCCCCACTCCGTGCAGCCGCCCCGTCCGTCCCGCCGCGACATCCCATCGGTCTTGCCGCGCGCCGCTTACCGCAGCCGTCCCGCCGCGCCGCCGCGCCGCCGCGCCGCCGCCCCCGCCCCCGCCGCAAACTTACAAACTATGGAGTCAGATTGCATTTGAAATGTTGGTGCCAAACATTGTACTAAGACGTGATTCATTGACGGAATATATTATACATTTTTATACTACAAGCAATTCCAACTTGGGGGGAAATCATGGGGGAGGTGTGCGTGTGTGTGTGAGCGTGTGTGTGTGTGTGTGTGTGTGTGTGTGTGTGAACAATATATTACTTCTGGTTTTTATATCGAAATAACCTGTTAAAACCCATACACTTACATTGTATCATAGCAGAAACATACACGGACGTACAATGTGGCACACAGGGTCTTTGTTTTGTTTCGTTTTCTACCCTTCAGAATTGCTTCTGGTTTTTATCACGTTTAGAGTTCAAACGCAAGTGTGCGTATCCGGTTTCAGTCGCACTCTGTAAATCAGTTCTCAAATTCTTTAAGTGGTCAGATATTAGGGCCAGAGCATCAAGCAGTAATGAATATCATAAAACACGACCCATTCAGCTTATACAAACGTTGTATATTAGCACCCCCTCCATTACCGACCGTCTTGGAACGTTAACACTATAATAATATGATCCCATTCAGAATCGGATGTTTCAATTGCATTTTTCTCTCTGTTAGCATAAGTGTATGCCATGTACTGTGATAAACAGTGTATTGAGGAGTGGATTAAAAATGCATTACACGGATATACTTAAAGATGTATTGTATCTTCAAAAGTAAGTATATATTATATTAAGAAACAAAAATCATATTTCAAATAAATAAATATGTACGTTAGGGGCACACCGCTCTCCCCCCTGCCCTATCCGCCCCCCCTTCCCTACATCCAACACTGTGTATATATGTATATATATATATATTATCGTCATCGAGATGTGTGTGTGTGTGTGGGGAGGGGAGTAAACAAAATTCAAGTGGGCTCACACCTAGTTTAGATTACCGGGATGCGGATCAACGAAACGATTCACAGCTGACAGATATCACATTTCAATTTGACTCCCAGCCTGTGTGGCCTTACATCGTATAAGATTAGTTGCTAAAATAATTCTCACAAGTATGTGGATTTTTCCTATGGATATTATTCTAATTTAGGTGAGTACAACATTGGCAAGACTTCCGAACGTTCCAGCATTCAGTTCATTCATAAATGTGTAATACAAATATCAAGGTATCATTTATTAACGTTTCACAACTCTTCATTCTTTCTTTATTTCTTCTCTCGTACACTTGTATTCAATGTTGGGTGCGACGAACGGTCTCTTTCATAAGCTGCTATATAATAACAAAGGGGGTGGGGGATATTAATTAACATACGTCTTTTAAGTAACCATTGTCTTCAAATACACATTTGGACAAACTACTGTATTGAGCATTACATCGGTTCTTAAAAGAAAAACTGGAATGTACAATGTAAGAGTGACGTCAGTATTACACCAATTCTTAAAATAAATGTGCCCACACCCTTCTAGAGGCGGGGCCTCGTGACGTCAGCATTGCATCATCTTTCGTCATCCCCTACGGCGCAGTTTGGCGGCCATCTTGGATGATGCAATAGTGAAATCGATATCCCCTATAGTGCTGCCCTTACTACTTACGTAGAACCCATGATACTTCGGTAGGACCAGATGAAATACATTATCAACTCTTAAAACACTTACCTGAATCATCCTTAATGGTTCTATTAAATATCTTCAACAAAATCTGGATTTCGGGTGACTTTCCTTCTGATTGGAGAAAAGCCATTGTCATTCCTATTCCTAAGCCTGGTAAGGATCCAACAAATCCCACCAGTTATCGCCCTATTGCTTTGACAAGTTGCATTTGTAAAACCATGGAAAGAAAGAAAGAAATGTTTTATTTAACGACGCACTCAACACATTTTATTTACGGTTATATGTCGTCAGACATATGGTTAAGGACCACACAGATTTTGAGAGGAAACCCGCTGTCGCCACTACATGGGCTACTCTTCCGATTAGCAGCAAGGGATCTTTTATTTGCGCTTCCCACAGGCAGGATAGCACAAACCATGGCCTTTGTTGAACCAGTTATGGATCACTGGTCGGTGCAAGTGGTTTACACCTACCCATTGAGCCTTGCGGAGCACTCACTCAGGGTTTGGAGTCGGTATCTGGATTAAAATCCCATGCCTCGACTGGGATCCGAACCCAGTACCTACCAGCCTGTAGACCGATGGCCTGCCACGACGCCGGACCATGGAAAGAATGATCAACCGTAGACTTGTCTGGTATCTTGAGTCCCACAAATTGCTTACTAACATGCAATGTGGGTGCAGGACTAGACGTAGCACGGTTGATCATCTTGTTACATTTGAAACGTTTTGTAGGGATGCTTTTATCCATAACCAGCATTTGGTATCGGTCTTTTTTGACTTCGAGAAAGCTTATGATACCACGTGGAAGTATGGGATTTTGAAAGACCTTCATGGCATGGGCTTAAGAGGCCGTATGCCTGACTTTATCTCAAATTTCTTACAGAATAGGTCTTTCAAGGTACGAGTGGGATCTACGTTATCCGATTCTCACTCCCAAGAGATGGGTGTGCCTCAAGGTAGTATCCTGTCAGTAATTTTATTTTCCGTGAAAATTAACAGCACCACCCAGTGTTTAAAACCTGGCGTTGATAGCTCGTTATATGTCGACGATTTTCAGATTTGCTACAGGTCGTCCAGTATGAGTATCATTGAACGTCAGTTGCAGCTTTGTTTGAATAAACTTCAACAATGGTCAACTGATAATGGATTTCGATTCTCAAAGTCAAAACAGTCTGTATGCATATCTGCCAGAAAAGAGGTCACCATTTAGATCCTCAGCAGTTTCTGGACAAAACTCCGCTTCCAGTTGTGGAGGAGAACAAATTTCTGGGGGTATTTTTGACAGGAGGCTATCTTTTGTTCCTTATTAACAATATGTGAAAAAGAAGGGCTTAAAGGCGCTCAATATCTTAAAAGTTATTGGCAAGACTGAATGGGGAGCAGATCGAAAGGTTATGCTCCGACTTTATAGATCTTTAGTTCGGCCTAAACTTGATTATGGGTGCATTGTGTATGGGTCAGCACGTAAGTCTTACTTGCAAATGCTAGATCCTATACACAACCAGGGACTTAGGCTTTGTCTTGGTGCTTTCAAAACATCTCCTGTGGATAGCTTGTACGTCGATGCACACGAACCTAGTTTGGGTGCTAGACGTGCAAAGCTTTCTCTGCAGTATGCTACAAAGATTAAAGCAATGCCAAAACATGCGGTGTTTGATAATAAATATATGAAGTTATTTGATGCGAAACCGAATACGATTCGAACATTAATTTTGGTCTTCGCATTAAGCAGTTTTTATCAGTTTCCAACATTGATTTAACAGACATTTTAGAAACGCCTTCATATTTTATTTTGCCACCTTGGTGTATCAAACCACCAAAAATTGTATTCGATCTTGTGCATCTGAAAAACGATCGCACAGATGCAGTTATTTAAAATCCAAGAGAGGTACTGTGATAACATTCCTGTTTACACGGACGGATCACGGGACGGAAGTTCTGTGGCTTGTGCTACAGTTTTTCCACCAAACGCAATAATTTCCATGAGATTGCCCGATTCAGCATGAATCTTTACTGCTGAAATTTGGGCAATCATTAAAGGTCTGGAACAGATTAAGGATTCATGTGCATTCAAGTATATTATTTTTACAGACTCACTTTCGTGTCTCCAAGCTCTACAATACATGAAATTGGAGCATCCCTTAGTTGGGATGGTGATACGAAAGTGTGTCTTTTTAGCAATTGCCAATAAAGATGTTATATTGTGTTGGGTACCCAGCCATGTTGGCATTAAGGGTAACGAAAAGGCAGATGTTGCTGCCAAGTCTGCTTTGAACTTGCCCCGTGTCCATGTTAGTGTCCCCTACAGTGATTTTAAATTTCATATTAACCAATATATCTTTTCGACTTGGCAAGATGATTGGGACGGTGCGGTTGCAAATAAGCTTCATTCTGTCAAGGCAGTCCTGGGAGAGTGACAGTCATCCTACAGGCGGTGCAGAAAGGATGAGGTGGTATTGTGCCGTGCCCGTATCGGCCATACGTGTTTGACGCATTCATTTATTTTAAAGAAGGACCCTCCTCAGTGTGAACACTGTCAGTGTACACTGACTGTGCGGCACATTTTGGTGGAGTGTGATCATCTCAAGCCGACGAGAAATTATATATTTGGCAACAAAAATGTTTTGGAATCGTTTAAATTCCATCCAATGTTAGTTGTGAAGTTTTTGAAGCACTTTGACTTATTACAAAATTTTAAGATATACTTAACTTGATTTTATATATTGTATTATACTTTCCCGCCATAGCTCCTTACACTGTGGTTTTACATAACTATATATAAATAATATGTTCATATACTTACCATTTGTGACACCCAATAGCCGATATGTATTTTTGTGCTGGGGTGTCGTTAAACAAACATTCATTCATTCATTCGCTTAAATAATAAAAATATTCAAGGGAATGTAGTTTTAACTTCGACCCCAAAATAATAAAACAATTTACGGGTAATCCTTTCTCTTTTTCACATACCGTTTTACAAGGGCGTAAATGAGTTAATTTTATCCTGGAATGAAAGAGACATAACAGAAATGATCAGTATGACGTCATTAGATACGTTGTTCTGTATTATGACGTTGTCTATAGAGGGTTCCGCGATGTGCTAAAAATAGCAATATTACCCATACCTCTGTGCGGCCGGCCATTGTGGAAGGCAAACAATAGCGTTTCATTGCAGTATACAAATATGAGCTTCGCAGTTAGATTTATAACTTAACTCCTTTTAAATATATTTCTTTTTTTTTACTGTTAGTAGACACTGCATTATTTTGTTAACATGCAGGATTATTTTGAGACACTGGATAAGACGACAAAGAGCAGATATGGAAAAAACTGGATATGTTGGGAAGCAGGATTCGTACAAAATCGCTGGTGGAAAATGGCTTCAGGACCCCCAGTTCTGTCCGTCATATACGTATGCAGATCTGATAAATTGCCTGATTTTTAGCCAAGTCCTTTTTATACGCTGAAGGACTTCCAGAATTATATATAATTATCTTTTATATAGTAGGAATCGAAATTTTTGGTATATCCTCGTTTAATCGAAAACCGTACGACTAAGAGGAAATGGCTGGTGCGCATGATCGGTCATGTCAGACTATCAATTTAACGACATTAATGTTTACCTTGTTCAATTTAGAAATAAAATGTATAAAAAGGTAAGTACATACTCGCATGTTATCTGTTCCATCAAAAATTACACCAGGTGATAAGTAAACGTCATTTTAAAAGCATTATCGAAAACCGTACTATGACGTTATCAACGTAATGGCAACAACATAAAATCGGCTTTTCCCGCGAAAACAGTAACATGACAGTCACGTGATCTGAAAGCGGCTATCCGGAAATGATCCATCATTACTCATTTGGCAGTGCTAGCAGACGTGTTTGGTTGTGTGGATTCCATCGTGCACCTGTTGCTGTTTAGGGATGCATTTGCATTGCATTCATTAAGATTCCAGGGTGCAAATTAACTGTAATAATACATTTCACTGTGCATAAAACTTATTCTTACTTTTTTTCACCGCATTTTTAAGGACATTTGTTTTAAGTGTACTTCCTTAACAAGAAGTTCTTGTCGTATCAACGATCGAACATGTGCAGACATTACAAAATACCCGGAAGTAAAATAATACGGTTTTCGATTTCGTACGGTTTTCGACAATTGGCGAATATGTAATTACTTGTTAAATGACAATAAAGTCATGTATTAAGACAGTAAATTCAATTATTGTGGAAATTTAGATAAATCAATATTATACACATTTCAATTTGGTATAATCTTCTTCAAATATATTACATTGATTTATACAATAATTCTGTCAAGTAGGGATCGAAATTTTTGGTATATGTAAATACACGTTAAGTGGCAATAAATTTGTCACGTATGAAGAGAATATGAGCAAAATATTGCGGAAATATATCAAATTTACTGATATACAAGATAATTTTCAATTTTATTCATGTATATACTAATATGCGTCAAGTGCCTGTGGGTTGGGTGAGGGATGTTGGTGTTTACATCCATATTAGTCCATGTGATACGTGCAAGGGTGATGCATTCACAACGGATTAATAACACATCGCTTTATTCGTGGATTATTTTCATTAAAGCTGGTAAAGTTCTTTGTGCCCATTGTAATTGTAAAGCAGGACATGGCGAATAATTTTCTCGTGTGGCATCCACGTTATTTTATATTGAAGCCAGTGTGAGGTTAAGGGAAAGCAGCACTGTGACACAGAAACCAGCCTACTGAATGTTGCCTGCAACACGAACTTCTGTTGATTATGCACCACTTAAAAACATTAACTTCACTTCGTCAAGAACTTTAAAAAAAAAACCCACCGGCTGGATGAGCAGGTAGATCAGCCTCCACCGAAAAAGGCAACGGAATCAACAGCTCATTCAAAAAAGGAAATTCATGGGGCCACATCAGCCGAGTTGGATGCAATTAAGGACGAAAAACCAGCATGCTTGGCTGTAAGAAGAGAGTACAATGAGTGCTATATTCCAAATGGACTCGAACCCAAATATCCTGTTATCCTAACTCAGATTTATTCAGATGACTTTCAGTCTGCATCCAAGTCTGAAATAATAACTCACTGCAAGTTACTGGTTAAGGACATTACTGTCACAGAGGAAGAAGTGATTAATGTTGAACTGGCCACCAGAGAACAGGCCAGTTCGAAATTGTGGCATAGATTTCGAACCGGTCGGGTCACAGCTTGTCGAATGAAGGCAGTTTGTAGTACCTCATGTGAGAAGCCATCTATGAGCTTGTTGGGATCCATTTGCTATCCAGTTGAGGCAAACATCTCTACTGCAGCACCTAGATTGGGATGTCAACACGATTTGACAGCAAGACCGGAACAGGCGAGAACAGATCACCATAACGTTCAAATAAGTAGTTGTTGACAATTTCTGAGTTCAAAATAACCACATTCTGGTGATTCATCAGATGGCCTAGTGGAATGCGATTGCTGTGGTCTTGGATGTATTGAAATAATATGTCCATACTGTATGAAAGATAACGGCATAACAGATGGGGAAAAAATCCTGCTTTAAAACGGTTGACGGCAGTCTTCAGCTGAAGAGAAACCATCCATATTTTTACCAAGCGCATTCACTGTTGCATGTTTGTAATTTTGATTACTGTGACTTTATAGTAATTATCTTTTTATCCAGAGGATTGAACACTGCTCCAAGCTTTGGGAAACCATTGCAGAGAAGTCAACGGAGTTTTTTTTTTTACCTACGTCACATTCCAGAACTTGTGGGTCAGCTTTTTAGCAGGAAAGATACTACCATGACAGATACCACTAACCAGGTTGACAAAGTAAACAGCTGGTAAGCAAGAAAAAAGTATCAACTGCTGTCCAGTCACTTGAAACAAGTTTTAATGTGGAAAATGAAAAATCCTCAGAGTACTTTGCTCAAAGACAGTGTACCAGAACTGTCGACTGATCCATCAACTTCTGGTGCTACACTTGACAAATCAGATGAAGATCCAGCACTATATTGTATTTGCGATGATTCTGCTAAAGATTCACCAATGATCACATGCGATTCAGCAGACTGTCCCCACAAGCCATTTGAATGGTTTCATTTTTCTTGTATGGAATTAAAGAAAGCACCCACTGGAAAGTGGTATTGTATTGACTATAGGAAGGGTGTGGCAGTGAAGAAAGTGAAATGTGCTAATAAAACTAAAAGAAAATAACTTTTCAAATACAAACTACTGTACACATGTACAGGTATTTAGTATCACTGGTGATGGATTTATGAACATTGAATTTAATTATAAAACTATGTGCACTATACGTGTACTTATTACAAATTATGACGAACTCGCCAAAAAAACACGTCTGCAGTTTTCTTATCAATACTAATTGATATGAAACCCAAGCTGCACTGATGAGCCCTGGGAGGGTGAAACGTGTACACAGTCAAAAAGTGAGAAAAACAAATTACAGGCCTCAATATTGCAAGTTAAATTCAGTTATCATGATTTTAATTTAACAACACTTTTTTTTAGTGATTAGTTATTTTGTCAGCACCTATATAGCTGTCATTACTTTGTTACATAGGGTCTGGGACGTAGTCCAGTGGTAAAGTGCTTGTCTCGTACATGGTCTGGTGTGGGATCGATCCCTGTCTGTGGGCATATTGGGCTAATCCGTGTTCCAGCCATTGCACCACGACTGGTATATCAAAGGATATGGTATGTGCTATCCTGTCTCTGGGATGGTGCATATAAAATAAGCACAATGTTTCAATTATAAATGTCCTAATAAAACATATTTACAGGTGTGTGATGGGATTTCCATTCTTCAGTCAAATGGAACAGATGGGTACATATCTGTAAGGGCACAACACACAACACAATTTTATCAAAAACTGGGTTTGAACTGTCAGTTTTTGTTATAAGATAATTAATAGGACATGTCCTAGGTCCGATCGGTTTATAGCTGAAAGCCAAGTAACCTAGCCAAAGCCTCCATCTTTCACTAGTTTTTTTAGTTTCTTCACCCTGACGCGCGATAATGCTAGGAAGCCTAAAACAAAAATCCTTTATTGTCTCTTCCGTAGCGGGCATTACAACTGACAATGCCACAAGTAGTCGGCATTATGTTGGTTCAGGACGAATGACAACTAACAAAAAGATTCGACAAGTAGGCCTAGCTATTATTAGGTGTTGATGCCTTCCAACATGACCGACCGCTATGGATCGTGGATAATCTAGATGACGCGTAACCCTCTATAGTCCGTACCACAGCGAACGCCTTTTTTATACTATGGAATTTACTACAAGTTATTTATTTCTGACTTCTGAGCCGATTGATTTGTAAATTGCACTCAAAAATACTTTCTTTTTGTTTGTTATTTCCAAAAACACTTTTAATTTTCTTCTTACGTCAAACCAAATTGAAATTATTTACACACACACACACACACACACACCCCCCCATTAAATGATTTTTAAAGAATGATGGGACGGACTATACTTTTCGACAGTTATAGTCGTATTCACGGGTATTAATCATATAAATTAATGCAATACATTATCAGGGCCGTAGCTAGCCAGAAAAAATTCGGAAAGCATTATAGAAACGTAAAGAAAAGGAGTTTTAGACTATTAACTACTCAGTTGCCCCCCCCCCCCCCCCCCCCAAACAAAAAATCCTAGCTACGGCCCTGATTATTACTACAGTTTTCTGCACATAATACTATTTGTTGGTTAGTTTATCTATAAATTATATCTGTTTTAACAATAACACAACGCAATTACTGCAATGTAGAGTAAAACTTTATTTTTATTTTCATTCTTCGCTGTAGGCCTACGCGTCCTTTCCTCTCTAGGAATGACAGCCGTTAAAAGTGTACGGCCTTATGGGTCGGACTGTAGTTATAGAAATCGTAACAACAATATATATGACAAGTGAACCCCCCCCCCCCCCCCCAAGAAATATATTACCATGGCAGCGGCATAGGAAGGTGCCAAAAAGTGGGGGTGGGGGAGGGCACACTTAAACTATTATGAAGCAAATATAAAGCAAAATATCTGAAAAGTGGGGGGAGGGGGGTGGCACACGCCCCCTTGCCCTTCCCGCTTCCTACGCCAGTGTATGGCAACCACTCATCAATGGCATCTTGACAGTGTACAATGATGGTTCACCACAGTCTGGTGGAGTGTATGCCTAATCATCTTGGACCAACGAAGAAATATGTATTTGGTAGACATTTTGATTCCACCCTGAACTTATTTTGAAGTTTTTACGAGATACTGAATTATTTGAAATTTTAATATACTTACCTGTGATACTTATATTTTGCACAGGTCTTTACACTGTTTTTAAACTTGATTTTAGAATGTTTTTTGTATTGATTTTGATCATCAACTCATTTTTATATTTACCATTATGTGACACCCAATAGCCAATATATTTTTGTGCTAGGGAGTCGTTAAACATTCCTTTATTCATTCTTTAGGAATATCAATGAATGAGTCGGACAATCATTTGGCAATTGATTTTTACCGATATACTCAACTTTGACACCTTGTTGGTGTCTTATATAGCAAGGAAATCTGAATATTACTATGTTTTGCGACTTTCATAAAAGTGGAATTTCAAAACTGATGTTTTTACCCAAAAATTTACTATTCTAAATATAGTCCGTCCCATCCTCTTACAAAAATGGGTTGTTGTTTTTTTTTTTTTTTTTTTTTTTTTAATAATTTCAGTTTGGTATTACACCCATCACTCAACGGCCGCAATAACCGTGGGCTAACTAGACGAATTACGCCCTCGATCTGTTACACCCGTCACTCAACGGCTGCAATAACCGTGGTCTAACTAGACGAATTACGCCCTCGATCTGTTACACCCGTCACTCAACGGCTGCAATAACCGTGGTCTAACTAGACGAATTACACCCTCAATCTGTTACACCAGTCACTCAACGGCCGCAATAACCGTGGTCTAACTAGACGAATTACACCCTCAATCTGTTACACCAGTCACTCAACGGCCGTAATAACCGTGGTCTAACTAGACGAATTACACCCTCGATCTGTTACACCAGTCACTCAACGGCCGCAATAACCGTGGTCTAACTAGACGAATTACACCCTCGATCTGTTACACCCGTCACTCAACGGCCGCAATAACCGTGGTCTAACTAGACGAATTACGCCCTCGATCTGTTACACCCGTCACTCAACGGCCGCAATAACCGTGGTCTAACTAGACGAATTACACCCTCGATCTGTTACACCCGTCACTCAACGGCCGCAATAACCGTGGTCTAACTAGACGAATTACACCCTCGATCTGTTACACACTTCACTCAACGGCCGCAATAACCGTGGTCTAACTAGACGAATTACACCCTCGATCTGTTACACCCGTCTCTCAACGGCCGCAATAACCGTGGTCTAACTAGACGAATTACACCCTCGATCTGTTACACCCGTCTCTCAACGGCCGCAATAACCGTGGTCTAACTAGACGAATTACACCCTCGATCTGTTACACCCGTCTCTCAACGGCCGCAATAACCGTGGTCTAACTAGACGAATTACACCCTCAATCTGTTACACCCGTCTCTCAACGGCCGCAATAACCGTGGTCTAACTAGACGAATTACACCCTCAATCTGTTACACCCGTCACTCAACGGCCGCAATAACTGTGGTCTAATTAGACAAATTACACCCTCGATCTGTTACACCCGTCTCTCAACGGCCGCAATAACTGTGGTCTAATTAGACAAATTACACCCTCGATCTGTTACACCCGTCTCTCAACGGCCGCAATAACCGTGGTCTAACTAGACGAATTACACCCTCGATCTGTTACACCAGTCTCTCAACGGCCGCAATAACCGTGGTCTAACTAGACGAATTACACCCTCAATCTGTTACACCCGTCTCTCAACGGCCGCAATAACCGTGGTCTAACTAGACGAATTACACCCTCAATCTGTTACACCCGTCTCTCAACGGCCGCAATAACCGTGGTCTAACTAGACGAATTACACCCTCGATCTGTTACACCCGTCTCTCAACGGCCGCAATAACCGTGGTCTAACTAGACGAATTACACCCTCGATCTGTTACACCCGTCTCTCAACGGCCGCAATAACCGTGGACTAACTAGACGAATTACACCCTCGATCTGTTACACCCGTCATTCAACGGCCGCAATAACCGTGGTCTAACTAGACGAATTACGCCCTCGATCTGTTACACCAGTCACTCAACGGCCGCAATAACCGTGGTCTAACTAGACGAATTACACCCTCGATCTGTTACACCCGTCTCTCAACGGCCGCAATAACCGTGGTCTAACTAGACGAATTATGCCCTCGATCTGTTACACCAGTCACTCAACAGTTGGAATAACCGTGGTCTAACTAGACGAATTACGCCGTCGATCTGTTACACACTTCATTCAACGGCCGCAATAACCGTGGTCTAACTAGACGAATTATGCCCTCGATCTGTTACACCAGTCACTCAACAGTTGGAATAACCGTGGTCTAACTAGACGAATTATGCCCTCGATCTGTTACACCCGTCACTCAACGGCCGCAATAACCGTGGTCTAACTAGACGAATTACACCCTCGATCTGTTACACCCGTCTCTCAACGGCCGCAATAACCGTGGTCTAACTAGACGAATTACGCCCTCGATCTGTTACACCCGTCACTCAACGGCCGCAATAACTGTGGTCTAACTAGACGAATTACGCCCTCGATCTGTTACACCAGTCACTCAACAGTTGGAATAACCGTGGTCTAACTAGACGAATTACGCCCTCGATCTGTTACACACTTCACTCAACGGCCGCAATAACCGTGGTCTAACTAGACGAATTACGCCCTCGATCTGTTACACCCGTCTCTCAACGGCCGCAATAACCGTGGTCTAACTAGACGAATTACGCCCTCGATCTGTTACACCCGTCACTCAACGGCCGCAATAACTGTGGTCTAACTAGACGAATTACGCCCTCGATCTGTTACACACTTCACTCAACGGCCGCAATAACCGTGGTCTAACTAGACGAATTACGCCCTCGATATGTTACACGTGTCACTCAACGGCTGCCATAACCGTGGTCCAACTAGACGAATCTCTCGTAAAAAGATGAGGTAACTACTACATCCACCCCACACATACATACATAAAAATGTCGAAACATGTCATTAAATTACTGAACTGTTGGTGGTGGTGTTTTATACACACACCACACACACACACACACACAGACAGAGAGAGAGAGACAGAGAGAGAGAGAGAGAGAGAGAGAGAGAGAGAGAGAGAGAGAGAGAGAGAGAGAGAGAGAGAGAGAGAGAGAGAGAGAGAGAGAGAGTGAGTGTATGTAATGGACTGTCGCAGAGATTAAAACCTCGACACACCATAAATAATATTCCGACATGAATTGTTTTGTAACGAGGATATCGCATTAAAGTCCTGTTAATCGGCTTGTACCCAACCTGCCCAGATGTCTAACAATGCTAGTTATAAAATATATAAGTTCCACCGCAATCCGAGTAAGCTGTCATGCTTTACTGAAGAACTGTGTGTTTAATTATTGTTTTTCAGAAAGCGCGATATAAGCCTTTCGTAGCTCGAGGTACCAGTGCACCAGACGTTGGTACAACTTGCACAAAAACTATTTTGAAAATACGTTCAAGGCCTGGTTCTGCATAGGCCTAGTTATTTCTTATGGTCCAGGATATTCTAGATGAGGTGTATATATATGTGTATACCAAAACCACGGAAACTTGCAGACAACATCGTTGTGTATTGTTTAAAATTACTGTTTTGTGGAAGTAATTTCATTTGGTTGGATACACGTCTTTTGTCAGCAGACAGACAAGAACGAAGCAGGATTCTGTAGTCCACGATATTGAAGATATTTCTTTATACAAGCATGTGGAAGTAGACGACATTTTTGTGAGTTTTACTAATCACAATCCACAGAATCAGATTTGGAAATTCAGACAAATAACGTCTATACTGTGTTAGCAAAATTATACGTTTGGAATTTCAAAGGAGACAAGATTCTATGTAGTTATTTTTTGTGATCTAATGTATTTTAAAGACTTCATTTCTTGAATATGAAATCTCATCGTTATATACTATTTTTGGTAATTATTTCTACGGTATTATACAAAGAATTCACAATTCAGCAAACAAAACCCACCTGGGTTCTGTTAAATTTCGTACAGTGCAAAATACTCAGAAATTTTTTTTTATGTACAATAAAATAGTTGAGTTTTTAAAAAATAAGATGTGCTAGATGAAGACAGTGAACATTATTTTCAAAACCAAAAACGATAACATATCATACAATACATTAACTGATGGTTTTTAAAGACTGATAACATTTCAATCACAATACATCGAACGCTAAAAGAACCACGAATTGATGTTGTTAATTTTAAAAGGCTGGTTATAAATGGCAAAACAGACAACGGAATAAAATGATAAGATATTGATATTGTGAGTTTTCAGAGGCTGGTAATAAACAACATTTGTATTCCTTTGCAGTTTTATTCGTTATACAACAAAATACTTTCATGTATTTTGAAAGATGACGTTAATTTTTAGGACGAATTTATATTATGTTTGATTTAATATAGTTTCATTATTGCACCTACATATTGAAAAAACAAAAACAAGAACGTAGACAAAAAAAGAAAGAAAAAAAGTATGGCAAATTTGTGCACGACTCTCCAAGCCCTGCAACAGAACATTCTGAGTGATTCCGACTCGGAAACGGAGCAGCGTAGAAGCAGACGATACAGTGGACTGTTATCTCTACATGACCATCACCCCCGCTGCAGGAGTTCCTCCAGCGATGGAAGTCGAAAGTCGGTGGACAGCGTTTACATTCCACGTCCGAGGTACAGGAAGCAGTGCATTGAGCGGGGCATCGCGTCGAGACCGCCCCTTGGCAAGGAACGACGTACAACGTCAGAATCAAGATCTGCTAACCGGCATCCCTCAGAACAAAGTTCACTGCAAAAGGTGTCTGCCAGAGACCACTGTGAACGTTCCAGCATCCACAGTGAACGAACCAGCATCAACAGTGAACATTCCAGCATCCACAGTGAACGAACCAGTGTCCGTAGTGCACTGTCCAGTGTTCACAGTGAACAAACCAGCATCCGTAGTGCACAGTCCAGTGATGACAGACATTCTGTAGACGAAGTGTTTAAGACCCTGGATAATGCTCAGACACGGAGTGAAGGTAGTAACACGTTGGACGTCCCTTCCTCCGCTGGTCAAAAACGTAAATGCGGTTCAGGAAAACGAGAAAGGTCGAGTGAGGACAGTCGAAGGGACTCTGCAGACGACATGAGGAGAAGCGACACCTATCGGGACAGGGGCACCAGTGACGAAAGCAGGAAGAGTTCATTTGATGAAGTTTTCATTCCAAAAACAAATGGTTGTGGTCCACATTGCCTGGCCGGCCCAGAATATATTAGATGCAGATGCTGTGGTCGGTTTAAAAAACCAGAGACATACCAGGTTAGCGACAGGCGATCTGAAAACGATAGTCCACAACCCAAACAACCAGTTCTACAAAATGGTGATGGAAACCACTGTTCTGCAGATTCCGAAACAAATAACATTGAAGACAAACCACCACCAATTCCAAAGCGAAAACCTTTGAGGAAATCAAAACCTGGGACTTTCCAGCCTACACAAATTATTGTAAATACTCCTTGTGAAAACAAACCTGCAAAACACATCACTTTCAAAGAGGATACCAAAGAGAACACAAATCATAACACTAATGAAAATATTATGCTGAAGTTCGATTCAAAACAAAATTTACCTGCAGCAGCAGCAGAAGAATGTATGTCTACAGAATATGTGCCAACAGTAATGACGTCACGACCTGCAAGTGCACTGGGTGCTGCAAGATCACGTGGACCGTTACCACTTCTTCCAAGCTACGAAGGTAAAATATTACATGCGTGCAATACAACCAAACATGGATGGCTGCAATTCAGTTGAGAATTCAGGGGTCTTGCTACATGTCATAAGCAATGGCGGGCCCGCCATCTCTTAAGACTAATTTCCAATACGTCCGCCATCTATTGGCAGCGATAATAACATCCGCCATCCGTTTATATAGGCCGCCATCCAAAATCACAAGACATGTCATCGTCTTGAACTACCAGAGTAATCAGGTTCATCGTCGTTTACAAGACATTTTCGAAGTACTTGTACCCTGCATATCTTAGGTACTATCCCTTCCTATAAGTGGAACCAGCTCTAGCGATTCCCTCCATCTCTTTCCTGAACACTGGAGAGACCACTGAAATGTTCATAAGCAATGTTAAGACGTTAAAAAACTCTTCTATCAGCTTTTAGCACCGTTAATTTGTCCTTATCTGTACTGTCTCTTACTATTTTACACCAAGTTTCAAAGGTAGGAGCAATGTTCCTTCGCACTGTAGCATGAAATAATAGAATTGTTGATATGTATCTATTGGTCAACACCAGTCTCTCCTTGACAATAGAATCAACGTGTTGCTTTCCAAGTAGTCTTACATTCAAAAGTAATTCCTGAATTGTATCAGTGGGAAGATATTTTCTTCTTCTTTTGCTCTTTGGCAACATCTTAACACCCCAATAAGGCATATAACTCGAGGGCCATTTACATCAAGCAACGATTTAAAGGGACATTCCTGAGTTTGCTGCAATTTTTAACATGTTATCGACTAACGAGACTTTTTGACGACTGTAATTGCATATCAAATATATCTGTCTGCATAAAACATTAGTGGTTGTATATTAAACGTGTTTTTGATCGTTCTAATATTTGTACTAGGTTAAATTTCATTTTATTTCCTAAAAATGATATTTTTTCGTACGTACGAAATTATTTGAAGACAAAATCCAGTTTGGGCTTCTTACAAATATTAAGACGACCAGAAACACATTGAATATACAGACACTGATATTCTAAACAAGAAAATATATTTAATATGTAAGTTTAATCGTAGAAATATTTTATTAGTCGGAAACATCTTACAATGCAGCAAACTCGGGAATGTCCCTTTAACAAAACATGCTGTCTAAAGACATAATATGAAGAACTCTTCTTCTTTTTCTTGGTTATTTTTTTTCTTCTTTTTTTAAATGCCACACACGTCACATTTACATTTGCTTTATTCTCACGTGCTTGGCTATAATTAGTACCGTAATACTGTAAATACAGAATATTTTTAACAAACCTTTTATATACTTTAGTGATAACTATTTAACGGAGATAACGGGGGGTGGGGGGGGGGGGGTGGGGGGGTGTTCTAGGGATACTTTAACTTTATCCAAATGTAAAGGAAGGAAGGAAATGTTTTATTTAACGACGCACTCAACACATTTTATTTACGGTTATATGACGTCAGACATATGGTTAAGGACCACACACAAACTAAGAGAGGAAACCCGTTGTCGCCACTTGAGGGCTACTCTTTTCAATTACCAGTAAGGGATCTTTTATATGCACCATCCCACAGACAGGGTAGTACATACCACGGCCTTTAATATACCACTCGTGGTGCACTGGCTGGAACGAGAAATAGCCTATGAGCTATTATGAACTGTAATAAACTGACATTGACTATGAGCCAACAAATAACGCAGCGCTGTCGGTTAGCACAGACAAATGAGATACCCAAATAACATTTATATGTGTACAATTCAGTGGCGGATCCAGAAAATCGATTTAGGGGGGCCCCAGTGACATGAAGTGGAATGCCAAGGGAACTTTGGGGGAGGTTTATAGGTGGGGTCGTAAAAAAAGAAAGAAAATTAATATATAATAAAATTATAACTATCGCAAAATGTAGGGGGGGGGGGGGCGGCTTAGATCAGCCTCTGCAATTTCAGGGGTTTTAGAATTATTGTACTGTACAATATTAAGATATATTCTAAACAACAAATCGTAACGTTTTTAACGGTCCAAAAAGGGCCAATCTAAATTACTGTTAGATTGACGAAGTGATCGAAGATCTATAACGATTCCTTTTGCTATGGCTGTAAAAGTTAAAAATGTTATCAAAGTAATGTCAAGCACCATTTCTGAAACATTGCACTCCCTTTCTATATATATATATATATATATATATATATATATATATATATATATGAATACAAAAACTTAGCTTACCAGTTTAGACACCTCCTCCCACACTACTACCACCCACCACCCACAACTTTCTGCAAATGCGCCTGTTCAGCACTCAAGTTATATAAAAACTCTTCCTACATAAAAATTGTTTAATTACAGATATTATTGGTGCAAGAGGATTTGGATTTCGAAGAACAAGTGGACGCAGCCAGTGGGATCGTTGTAATTTGAATTATAATGACAAAAACTCTACACCGCCTGAGCACCCAGGTTTACGATGGCGATCTCACTCGATAGATAACATCGACAGACTTCGATTCGTTGACAGAGATCCCACAAACAACGCAGCGCTATCGGTCAGCACAGACAAATTAGACATGTCTTCTAAGAAAATTATCATTGAATTTTTAGTGTAAAAAATATACTGTTACTTTTCTGAAGGAAATAAGAAATAATCAAATAAAGAATAAACACATTGTTATCATTATTATGAAGGGTTTTATCTTGGGCTGACTTGTGGGGTGGGCACAGGGAGACAATTAAAAAAAATTAAAGTGGTATTTTAATTAAGATTTTTAAAAACATTTTATTATTATTATTTGTTTATTTTGGTTTAACTAAAAAGATGATATTGCTGCACATAGGTGCCGGATGTTGGGATGATTAGGGGGCACTGTTCCCCCACCCCTAGTTCTGAAGATTGTACACGCGTTCGCACAGACATGCACACCACACACCACACACGCGCGCGCGCACACACACACCTCATTTGAAATATAATTATAACTGGTTTAGCATGTCTTGATGACTTACTGACCCGAGGGGCAGAACGTAGCCCAGTGGTAAAGTGCTCGCTTGATGCGCGGTCGGTCTGGGATCGGTCCGCATCGGTTATTTTTCATTCCTGCCAGTGCATCACAACTGGTATATCAAATACCGTGGTATTCCTTGATACTAATGGACAAATGTAGCTTCCTTCCTCTCTGGAACCAAATGTCAAAATTACCAAATAGTTGACATCCAATAACCGATGATTAATAAACCAATGCACTCTAGTGGTGTCGTTAAACAAAACAAAACTTAACTGACCCTACCTCGTTCCAGTTAGTTTAAGTTAGGTACGGCCATGTTATTATCTTTAGTCTAAACCTGTACTAATACATGTGTTTTAAAGAAATGAAAAGAATACTTGTTCAGTCAGCAGCCACATATATAGTATACCTTATGTGTCAAACAAACGGCAATTTTAGGTATTTTGAAATTTTGATTGTTCAAGAAAAACCCCGCTACCGTCACACTTGTAAGTTGCTACTTTTAGTTAGTAGCAAGTAGTTTCTATAAGCATTTCCCCTACATATACCGTTGCGTTTAATAATATATCAGTGCATTAGCTGTAATGGTAACTAACCCAACAGCAGGGTCCGCAGAGGGGATCCATAGGCGTATGGATTCCCATTTTAGCAGCGGGTCAGACTGGTTTTTGCCCGAATTAAACGAAAATGCCCGAATCTGGATAACAACATTTATTCACATTAGCATTACTGCCAAACAGTCAGTATAGGGCTGCAAACGAATCACTGTACATTTTTTACATGGATTACAACTAGTTTTGAGGGTAGAATGATGGAAATACATGGTAAAAAGACCTCAAGTTAAAATATTTTGCTCGAATAACTCGATAATTTTTACACGCCCGCTCCCCCTCCCCCCCTCCCGCCCTTTGTCTCGTACGCTTATGAGGGGATCGATCGAACAAGTGAACACACCCAAGACGATCACATTTAGCCTACATCTGCCGCTTGTTGGGAATGAAGTAACAGTATAATGTTATAAGAGTATATTTGGCCTTGTGCATAGGAATACAGTATACAAACATACCAGGCGCAGATCCAGGGGGTTATCAAAGGCCGTGGTATGTGCTGTCTTGTCTGTGGGATGGTGCATATAAAAAATATCCCTTTCTATTAATGGAAAAATGTAGCGGGTTTCCTCTCTACGACTGTGTCAAAATGACCATAAGTTTGACATCCAACAGCCGATGATTAATAAATCAATGTGCTCTAGTGGTGTTGTTAAAAAAAACAAAATGTAAACTTTTGCAACGGGGTGATGTCTAATATAAATGGAACTACTTAAATGGAAGTTGTTGTATAATAATATTAGCAATAGATGCAAATTAAAATAACTGGGGGGGGGGGGGGGGGGGGGGGGGATTCTGCCTGACCAAGGGGTCCAGACACTCTTGGTATCCGCGCCTGGTATGTTTGGTTTCTGATATTAACTGATTGGTAAGAAGCGGAATGTTCCTCATTAGTTAGCATATTCATTCGAACTTTGATGGGTTACAGAATCTAATCAACCTTCGAGAGAAAGAAATGTTTTATTTAACAACGCACTCAACACATTTTATTTACGGTTATATGACGTCAGACATATGGTTAAGGACCACACAGATATTGAGAGAGGAAACCCGCTGTCGCCACTTCATGGGCTACTCTTTTCGATTAGCAGCAAGGGATCTTTTATATGCACCATCCCACAGACAGGGTAGTACATACCACGGCCTTTGTTACACCAATTGTGGAGCACTGGCTGGAACGAGAAATAGTCTAACGGGCCTACCAACGGGGATCGATCCCAGACCGACCGCGCATCGAGCGAGCGCTTTACCACTGGGCTACGTCCCGCCCCTCAACCTTCGAAGATACCATTGAATTGTGAAGTTGTGATTTGTTTATGTGAGGAAATTCCAACGTGCGTGCGTGCGTGCGTGCGTGTGCGTGCGTGCGTTTGTATTTCTCTCCTGGGCGCCGGACACTTACATTATGTCACTAATCAAACGAAACCTCATGATATCAGTAGGCCAAGCATATCTGACTGAATTCCAAACACGTCCAGTGATACACACGTTTCATTAAGTCGTGCGGTACGCTCTAATGTTTATTAATTGAAATTTCGTACTTCACAGACTCTTTGGTCTGAGGTCTGGGCGCCCTCCTTCTACTTCTTTAACTTATTTTCGTGCTTATATCCAATTAAGGTTCAAGCACGCTGTCCTGGGCACACACTTCAGCTATCTGGGCTGCCTGTCCAGGACTGATTGGTAAGAAGCGGAATGTTCCTCATTAGTTAGCATATTCATTTGAAGTTTGACGGGTTATAGGATCTAATCAACCTTCTATCTTGGTTGTCTGTCCAGGACAGTGGGTTAGTTGTTAGTTGTGAGTGGTTAGTGAGAGAGAACAGGGTGTAATGGTCTTAAACCTACCCATTGAGTCGTTAAAACTCGCTCTGGGTGGAAGCCAGTACCGGGCTGCGAACCCTGTACCTTCCAGCCTTATGTCCGATGGATTTAACAACGACTACACCGGGTACGCCGTATACAGCGTCTATACGGAGACGAGCGTACGATAACTCGCTAAAATTACAGATGGTGTCGACAAATCCTTGTTGTGAAAAGTATTGTTCATTTACTTTACTGTATAGCAAACTGCATCTGTTAATCTCGTTATGTCGAACGACGAATGGCCAATCGGGATACAAAAGTGATGCCTGAACTTTCTAAAGCGTTTTTTCTTTAATGAAGGGCAGAAGGTGGAGAGGTGCAGTGGGAAAAAAGATAGGATAGAAAGTGAAATACACAAAAATGCCAGCAACTGGAAGGGCCAGTAAAATATTAATTCCCTTATCAACGGCAAGGGCAAATGGATACTCTTTATAGATAATCCCACTCCTCTCGCACCCAAATACACACGCACGCACACAAAAACATACATACAAATCTAACCTACGTCACCCCTGTTATATGGTTCCCCTCCATATAAAATGCTGGCTACGCAAGTGACTGCTATCGACATGTTCGGAGAGACGGTCCCAAATCGAATAGTTCACAGAGTTGCAGTTGAGAGACATAAAAAAAAAATTCGAAACGTTGAGGGCAAATACTCGAAGGAATAAAGCAATGTCTTAGTCTTAAAATGCGGGAATATTATGGGGGGGGGGGGGGGGGGGGGTGACAAGAATGTTGTGCTCCGCAGGTTCGTATTGATATAAAAAAAAAATTTTTTTTTTTAAATATTACGTTTTGCACCGAGGACTGTTCAAAATATAAGGTCTCACTACACAGATGTCATCTGCCATTGAAACCCATGTTAAATTGCCCAACTTCAAACGAAGATTGCCAATAAAACGGGTTCTCATTGGCACTAACAACATACACCATTGCGAACATACATTATATAAATATTTATTTTCACTCCAAAATTTAAAACATTTCCGTCTCAGTTTTTTGCTTTATGACCGCATCTGGCTGTAGTGCTGGTCCGAACAGATGGTTCATTAAACGATTCACTCCAACTGATATTACATAATAACATGGGTAAAATACAGTCAGAAGGCTTACCATTAAACATACATATTGTTTTAATTCTTCACCATTTCCTAGAAGTGAATATGTGAACCATAACGTGTCACAATTAGGAACTATAGTGGACCGTGATCAATCAACTCTCACCCGGAAGTGATCTGTGTAGTGAGACCTAAGGCATTACAGGACATTGTATCAAAATCAACATCTATATACAATATAATAAATATATTTTGTGCATATTTTAAGGTTGTGCATTACCTACTTTTCCTGCGGTATTATTTCAAAAAGTGGTGGTGTATTTTATTATTATTATATTATTATTATTATTATTATTATTTAATCACCCGGTATAATGCATGTGCTAGTGTACTTTTGACTATTGTAGGTTCCCTCGCTGAATACTGTAAGCACCCTTTTTTAAACGTTGCACCCTGGAAACATACTTTATCCGCCCATAATGCCCATTATTCTCTGCCTCTCTCAGTCTGTTTCTCTCACATTCTTTCTTTTTGTTACTCACTGTCCGCCCCATCCTCTCTCTCTCTCTCTCTCTCTCTCTCTCTCTCTCTCTCTCTCTCTCTCTCTCTCTCTCGATATCTTTTAATAAAGGTTTGACGTCATAAAAGGTAAATATAACGTCACTATTTAGGATAAAGACCACATAGAGAGATCATGCTGTATACAGTCGGGATAACTCTATTTAGAACGTCATGGGCCAATATACAATGCTACCAGTAACTGGTAACACCCATGGAAAGTGTGTATACCTTTTAATACTTCTTATAACCATGTGTTTCTTTGTACTATATGAATCTCTTGAAGTCTCCAAAGGAAAAAATAGCATATATTATAGATGTACTTCAAACAAATGCAAAATTAATCAAACGTTCTCGCATTTACCACCGCCAGTCTACACGACAAAGTTAAACTATGACGTGCCTCTTAACCACTACTTCAAAAACAGCAAAAGAGCCTCAGAAACTAGTAGTATTAATTTAAGTAGGCCTATTAGAAGAAGACGATATTCCATTGATTCCTTTGATTATAAAACCGCCATTCAAATCATTGGTGCCTATTTGGCTGTTCAGAAATATTTTGAAGCGGACATACGATACGAAGAATCGGTGGTCAAAAACTTTTACCGAAGCTTTCTCTCACCACCGTTGGGACACGAAATTATTTACAAATTGTGCGGGATAAGTTTCCGCAAATGTGTCTTCGCTATTTTCGAAGCTAGCAAAAAGAGCCCCGTTTTAAATAAACTAATTTCAACAAAGTTCACGCACATTCCCAACTGGCAGGAGTATGTCGGGATGAGCAAGGGGCAGAAGAACTACTTTCCTCACGCTAGTCCAATAGACCACCTCGTCTTCAAGGGAACGAGCGCCTGGTACATGTGCTGGTACACGATGATGAAGGAGCCGGTGTTGGCGCATTTCATGGATGGCGGGAACTGTTTGCAGCTGCTCAACAGCGTTGGCGTTGGAAAGGCTGTTGACTACAGAATGGACGACAAGCCATTCCAGTGCGCCTTGATCCTCTTCTGTCCAGACTTCTGTTACGGCAGGAAGGACAACGGAAACGTGTACAGCCCCGACCAGAAGAACACGGACAAGGGAAACCCTTGTCGAAAGTTCAAGAACAAGACGTGTACTGTAGTTCAGGACGACAACGACAGCTTCACCGGCTTGGTCTGGAACAGGTTCAACGTGACCTGTAGCTGTTCGGGTAAAGGTCACGGATACAAGTACGACGCGCAACGTCAGATGTGCGTCGATATTGATGAATGCTTAGAAAATCGGTACGATTGTCGCAATGGGAAAATATGCAAAAATTTAATCGGCGGGTACGTGTGCACTTGCAGACAAGGATTCAAATTCAATATGGATGTACAGATGTGTGAGACACCCGCGGAGTCTAGAACCCGTGAATTGAACCATCTGAAACGCAAGAACAAAAATGATGCCTGGTGTCCTAAAGTGTGTGCAGTGCTTTTTCTCACGATCCTTACCCATGCCATGTCGCTGGCATGGAATGCCTTTGTGGATATAGTTATAGAAAATAGTTTTCTTGTCGTAGACGTCTGCGTTTATGTGTATGTACACATATTCCAATAGTGTAATCAACTAACAAGTAAAATAAATCAAATAAAAATCTTTACTTTTTACTACAGGATTTTACTATTACTAGACTTCTATATTAGTTATATTATCGTATCAGTAATCTTGACCATGATATTGTTCTGTTACCTACAGTAGGTCTACCTATTCATAATCAGGACCACGTGATTTATTTACCAGCACATGTATAAACTATTAACTAGGGTAATCTTTATCATGTGTATTGGAACCTGTCATGATGTAAAACATATAAAGTTTAGTATAAAGCAATAGTCTAGAGAAATTGCTTGTACTAGTAACAATGATATATGAATATATGTACTAATGCACATGTACTACTAATAATCGACCCCCCCCCCCCCCCCCCCCCCCCCCCCCCCCCCCGCTGAAGCAAATGGTCCGCTTTCGGTACTAAAACATACAGGTTTATAAATATGGAGTTTCGGGTGGTGCAAGAACAAAATAGAAAAAGGTCCACTTCGTTCATATTCTTCATATTATTTTTTTTTTTTGGGGGGGGGGAGGGGGTATTATATTTTTTACCCCGATTTTTTTTTTTTTTTTTTTTTTTTTTACTTAGCTAGATTAGCTCCTATTCCCCCATCCCATATCCACAACCATCAAACAACCTCTAGTAACTAATGCAGTAAAATCAGGCCTCTTTTAAAACTTTAAATAGATGATGGAAAGGATGTCGTGTGTGTCTGTGCGTGCGCCCATGGATGCGTGCGTGCATGTGTGTGATATAAACATATGTGTGAGTGAAGTAATTTTCAAATATTTCCATCAAAAAACTTTTCAAGCAAGCTGCCATGGACTTACCCTCTAAATTTGATATTAAAAATAGAACGGACAAACTATTACAAGTGCTTAGAACATGCTGTCCCGTTATGCTTTGAAATCATGTATTCTGGAACATTTGACATTTGGCACTTCTGACAGTTTAACTGCCAATTAGACAAAAGGTGTTTCCATAGTTCCGGTGGCCATAATAAATGATGACCTTTGGTCAAATCTCTAAAAATGGGCTGATATAATGATTGACTTTCAAGTTGGTAATTGGGATTGTTTTATTAATTTGTAAAGAGTATTCCAGGATATTTTAAATTTAGCCTATCACTGTAATATAGCCATTACCAGAAGTGATGGGAAATAAGTGCTATATACCCCCCCCCCCCATGCCACCTAAACCATAAATCGAACGACCGTCTGTTGTAAAAAAAATTTTTTTTATATATTTAAAGGTTTGTTATTGAAGCAGAAGTCCGACGCCATATAACCGTAACTAAAATGTGTTGAGTGCGTCGTTAAATAAAACATTTCTTTGAAACAAAAGTTACACAGAGATTTTATAAATTTTTATCTAAAGAACCTTCATTTTTACTGTCACAGTACCCCTGCGTGTGCTGTTCGTCAGCGTGGTGTAGGAGTGGCAACATTCTAGATGGCGCGTGCACGCACGCACGCACACACACACACACACACACACACAGGCGGTTTAGAATCGGGGTTAGATTATGTTTTCAACTAGATAAGAAACTCAACAAATAAAAGTATCTGGCAGCGGTTTTACTGCCTGCCGACACATCACTTTACATGACATAGCGTCCAGCCCGTTTGTCAACGTGCTTGGCAGTGAATTCCAAACATTTTGTTTTTAAGTTCTTACAAATAATACACTCACGCTCTATCGGGTCATATACAGCCACTAATTGAGGAATATAACTATTAGTTTAGGTCTCCAGGGAAATCCATGTCGACTAATTAGCCAATTCACGGTGGCTCCAACTTGCAAGTTCCACTTAATGAGCAATGTTTCCGGTGTCGTTTTAAAGAAATCTTCATCTACGCTAACTACCACGAGAACGTGTTATGCATTTTATCACTAAAATTGAGAGAAAAGACCATTGATTGACCGAAACGTAAATGACACTCTCTGAAGCCAGAACGGTGTTCAAAACTTGATTTACACTGATAAAAATGTTGGTGTTATTGGTTATTTTGTGAACTCTTTTGGAGTGATATTGCCTTGTTCTAGACTCATGACTACCAACTGCCAACAGAAAGTTGGCCAACGTTCTGTTCTGACGACTTCTACGACTGTCCAGTTGCTAGTCTGAGCGTTCTTTTGTCGATTCTCGTATAACCCATTTAGTTGTTAATCTGAGCACACCCATCTAAGTCAGGAGTTGGGGAAATTACAATGCAACTGTCAAGTTCGCACATTTTTTGTTTGCAGTTGGTAGTCTGAGACTAGCATAATAAGGGAACGTTCAATAATTATGCAATACTCTTAATGGGCGCGGGTATCAAGATCCATTACTAAACGAAAAAATAAAAAAAGTTTTATTTAATGACACACTCAACACATTTTATTTATGGTCATATGGCATCAGACATAATGGTTAATGACCACAGATATTGACAGAGGAAACCCGCTGTCACCACTTCATGGGCTACTCTTTTAGATTAGCAACAAGGGATCTTTTATATGCACCATCCCACAGACAGGGTAGTACATACCATGACCTTTGATTTATCAGTCGTGGTGCACTGGCTAGAACGAGAAATGGCCCAATGGGCCCACCGATGGGGATCAATCCCACACCACCACTGGGCTATGTCCCGCCCCCCCCCCCCCCCATTACTAAACGTTACATGGAGGAGGAAGGAAGGTGTTTGTCAAGTTATAAATACCTAACATTATCAAAATATATGCTGTACCACCCAGCTTTACAAACAATCAGACACCATTTTTATATACAGTGTAACCCTTCTAAACCGGACACCCACGGGACCAAGTACAAGGTCCAATTTTAAGGGTTATACAGTTTTGAAAAATGTCCGGTTTTGATGGAATTCCAGTTTACTGAGGGTCCAGATTAGAAGAGTTTTAAGGTATTTTTCTATATACATGTAGATCAGTTACCGGTATGTACCTTTACCCTTGTATAAAAATCAAAACACAATTTATCTGTGCAATAGAAAATAAAACATTGTCAATATATTGACAAAGTATTACAAAGTGTACAAAAGACAAACTCAAAAGGTAAAATCTTATGCAACAGTTTAATCAATAACAGTCTGAACTACGTGTAACAAACAAACACAACAAATGAACATAATGCGTGATTACTACTTGAAGAAGAAATGTTTGGGACTATTATTAAACACAACATTCAACATGTAATGGAGACAAGTATGTTATTAAAAACAATTTCGTTGAATACGTGTCAAACAATCAATCTACCGGTATGTAGAACTCAAGCCCTAATTTGTCAAAGAATATGTGTTTCATTCTAATGATCCATAATTCCGTGTTTAATCAGTACTTCATCTGTGGCTGTAACACAAAAACAATACCACAAGCACATCTTAAACATTTATACAGAGAAACCTTTCAAGACTGGACCCTATGTAAACCGGACGTTCCACGGAGTTCCTTTTTAAAAACCAGTACATAACTTAACCTCTCTAAACCAGAACCCTATGGTTACCAGACATTTTTATTGGTCCCAAGGGTGTCCGTTTTAGAGGGGTTTCACTGTGTATGTGTGTGTATATGTTACACACAACACACACAACACACACACACACACACAAAACACACACACACAGAGTAAAACAAAAGTAAATGTTTTTAATTTCAAATGGGATGTTCCAATAGATTTCAAATGGGATGTTTCATAATTATCATAAAGACAGCAGAGTAAATTTGCCTGTTACAAATGTTTCTTCTATAATTCATGACAAGGGGTTTCACTATATATATTTCTACTGATTATGTCATCTGTAAGTTCTTGATATTCACAATGCCCCACCCCTGTCTCTCCTGAGAAAAAAAGAAGATGAAGAGTTAGCTATGGCTCTGCTAACTTTAAACAGTGGATTGGCCTCGGTGGTGTTGTGGTTTAGCCATCGGACATAAGGCTGGTAGGTACTGGGTTCGCAGCCCGGTACTGGCTTCCACCCAAAGCAAGTTTTAATAACTCAGTGGATAGGTGTAAGACCCTCTTCTTACTTACTAATCACTAACCACTGACCGACTGTCCTGAACAGACAGCCTAGATAGCTGAGATGTGTGCCCAGGATAACATGTTTGAACCTTAATTGGATATAAGCACGAAAATAAGTTGAATTAAAACAAAAAAATTGATAATATATTATTGTGCCCATATCCAATTAAGGTTCAAGCATGTCTCTCATGGGCACAATCTCTGACTTTGCCAGTGACTGGGTCTGGGACAGAAGGCTTTAAACAGTGACACTGTCAAGACTTTTAAAGACCGAAAAGATGGGGAAGCTGTAAGAATAAAAGAAACAACAAGAAAGAATAATGCATGAACACATTTGCTCATCAGGAATAATAGATCAGAAGAAATGAGCCGGTAAATATACATACATTGTACACTCCTGACTAACAATTCCCTACATATGCACGACCCTGTAATTGTAAGTTGATTGCAGTGCTCAGTCATAGATACATGCATGCATCAGTAACAGTGGGAGAAAATAACAGCTAAATGATACAAAAACAGTTAGAGCAACATAAAACATATAACAGACATTCAGTTTGGATTCCACAAAGTTCTTGACAGCACAGGTAAAACATGTACACCAAAGTTGTACATTTAGTCATCAGTTACAAACAACATAGACAGTCAGTAAGCCGAGTCATACACTTGATATACAATCTACATGCAGGTTTATTTTTTTGGCAAACCCCCCCCCCCCCACCCCCCCCCCCCCCCCGTAAATTCTTCAGGGCAAAATATTTTACATGAACTATACTATGAAACTTTGAATTTATGCGAACCACAAGGCGGTTGATTATACGTTAAACACTTGCTTGATGCATGTTCGAGGTATGGTAACTGATTAAGCAATTGACTGTTAACACAAAAATATAATTCATGTGACCAAACGATTGCTTATCTGGGATAAAACCATGTGAAATCACTTTCCTAAGATTTTGAATTATTGCCCCCAAATATTTAATGCCAAAACTAAATTACAAAAAAAAAGAGTACCTAAACAAACTGTGTTTCACATACAAAACACACAAACTTTAATATACTCTGAACCACCTCTATCCCCCCCCCCCCCCCCCCCACTTAGAATGTAATACATGTTTTCTTTTTCAACTGAAACAGCTGATTACAAGATGATCGTTATTAAGATAAAACTAAATATATGCTAACTGCCAGCATGATGTTCAGATTCTAAAGGTGTCAGGATATATTCCTCATCTTTGCAAAGATACACACCACTAACATTTAAAATATTAATTTCATCCTAAGACAGGGTATGGTACTGATAGCAAGTCTGATCCTATATGGATTAGACCCAAAGTGCAAAAAAATTATAAACATGCAAAATGCAGAAAAATTATAAACTAAAATGAGTTAAATCAGATGCATAAAGTTCATTCTGCATGAATAGCAATAAACTTCTATTAAAAAAAAGCTCTGAAATAACTACTGGAATATCAACTGGGAACATTTGTTTTTGCTATGCAAGTTTTAAAAATTGCTTTACAATTTTACTAGAGGCCTATTAGCTTATATAGAGCTCCACTATTTAATTTTTAACTTCCAGTGTTACATTTCTGTTTTAAAAGTTTAAATTTAATAAAAATAAACAAAAACAAAATTTCTAAAATATCTCTCTAGTAGTTTGTGAAGACTGCCCCAGAGAATCATAGTACTAAGTTCCAGAACTTTCCAATGAAAACTACAGGAGATGGTTGCCTTTTAATTTTTTAATCTTAAATTTCTATTTAATTTGTTTTTAATTTAATAAAAATTCAGTATTTCCAAACATATTTCTCTATTAGTTTAGGAAGACTGTCTCTGAGAATATTTCTTCTAAGTTTCAGAACTATATGCAATCAAAACTCTACGAAAAGATAAGACTTTTAAATTTTAAATTTCAATTAAAAAAACAAATTAATAAAAATTCAAAAATTGTAAATTTCCAAACTATCTCTCTATTAGATTGTGGAGCGTGCCCCAGAGGATCATTGTATCAAGTTTCAGAACAACTCAAAGAAAAAGTTGATGGATGGACAGACAGACGCTGGACAAATCGGTATCGGAAAGCTCTGATGATGAATGTCAAAGTGAAGCTACAAGTGTTAAATAGTAGTTGCTAGTCATATTTCAACTGATTAGTAACTTCTGCTTATCGAAATTAAAAAAAAAAAAAATTCCTTGCAGGAGATGACCATATCTGGTGCATGTTCAGTATGCTGAGCACTCGAATACTCACTACACTGGTTTTTTGCATCTCATGTTAAATGCATGAGATAGGATAGTATATGATGGAAACTAATCAACTTGTTTGTGTATGCTCACCCTCCTGAACAAGCCACTGATATTGAAAGTTTGTCTGTCCCCCCCCCCCCCCACCATTGAATAAATCTAGTGCTGATATTAATAAATAATTTGTGAAAATTCTAATTTTATATTACACAATCAACAACAATTTCTAATAATACTGACTTGTCACAACCTTCTACAAAGGATATCACTTAATTAAGTAACTTTTTCCCCTAACCATACATGTATGTCATCCTCTAAAGCTTCGTGTGTCAAGTAAACACATTGATATATAAACTATACTATTCAGTTCACAAAGTAGATGTAATGTAAATACATATTTAGCATACACATAATCATTCAGTTCATAAGTAAACATTGTCAAACAATATGGCACACAATGGTTTGCAATTTAGTGATCTTCTTACATGAAAATTAAAATGTTTTGCTACAAAATAAAATTAATATATTGCTGCTTAAAAAATAATTAAAACTTGGATTATGTATTCAGCAGTCAGTTGGAATACTGATGATAGATATGCCCTCAACTAAACCAATGATAATAAAACAAAATATATTGGTTTTTCACCTTTAAAAATCAAAATGATGGCAAAATTGCTTGGCAGTGACGTTACTATAACCACCAAACTGTTACTATAATAATCATTTGTGTATCACTCTCACTCCCTGTACCTACCAGCCTGTAGTCTGATGGCTTAACCACTGCGCCACCAAGAGATCAAATGCTGTGTGACCATGTCTTTAAGCAATCAGGCTTAATTAAGGCTGGAACAGTAGGTCCTGGGTTTATTCTAATTCAAGCCCAGACTGATTGCACAGTTCAGTGGAGAGGTGGAAAGTTAATCCATTGATTTCTCCCTCACCAGCCATTAACCTCTACCCTGGACACATAGCCAAACAGCTGAGGTGTGCCGAGGACAGTGTGCTTGCATATTATTTGGATATACCGTACTGGTAAGCTTGAAAATAAATTAAAATGAAATAGTTTTATTATAAAGTAACTGCGATATCTGGTGATAGATGAAGCCTTGCCTATCACAAAACCGGTTTTATGTATTAAAAAGAAAATGAAAAAATTAATCTGTGAAAACTTCGTCTTTAAATATGTTTCAAAAGGTTCAACATAAATTTGTTTTCTTATTTATATATGTATTTGTATTCATGAAGTACAATACAGGAAACTATTTTTGGTATTAGCTTTATGATCCAAGTTCCATTGCACAATCCTTTTGTTAATGTGACACAAGTGAACATTGTAAATTACAATAAAATCAAATACTTAAGCACACTTATTTCTTACATTTAAATTAAAACAAAAATATATTAATTAAAACAGTATAGGCCGAATTTACAAAGCCTGTTTATGTCTTACACACTTGTATCTACATACATTTACAATGCCTAAACACCTACGTTTAAGAGAAACAGGCTTTGTAAATTGGGCTCTATATGTATATGATATTCAGAATACCAAGTCCAATCAAAGAACCATCAACACAAAATGTTTACACTCTTACTGTAAAACACCAGCAATAACTAATATTAAATATTAAATAGCACCTTTATTGTAAGACAAAAAAAACTATATATGGCATTTCCATCAACTTGAAAACACATGCACACTGTAAGTATTGAAGATTTATGTAACAGTATTCATTTAAATATACATATATAAGAAGTCAAGAATGAAATTTAAATGGTCAATGTTGCTTCCACTCGGCTGTAACAGTAAGTATGAAGTGAGAAAAGAATACAAATTTGAATGGGTCTTCAACACACTAACCCTACTTATTAGACAGTTTATAATATTGCCAGATATTAAAGGGTGTTATTTTTTTTACTATTAACTTACACATCACTTATAACTATTTCCCTATATCGATAATTTTGACAAATCCAGTTTGATTCTGGCTGTCCCGGTTTATGTATTACAAGTCATTTCAAATGCATTTTTATGGAAAAAAGAAATTATGTACATACCCAGGGCCGTAGCTGGAGGGGGGGGGGGCAAGAAAAAATCCGGAAAGCATTATAGAAATATAAAGAAAATTATCTTCTTAACTGTTTAAGGAGTTTTAGACTATTAACTACTCCGTTGCCCTCCCCCCCCCCCCCCCAAAAAAAAAATCCTAGCTACGGCCCTGATACCTGATTAACTCCAGTCTATGACTTAAAAATAATAATATTGTTTTGTTTAATGACACCACTAGAGCATAATAATTTACATGTATTAATCAACTATTAGAGGAGTGGGACATAGCCCAGGGGTAAAGCATCCGCCTGATGCGCAGTCGGTCTGGGATCAATCCTGTTAGTGGTCCCATTGGGCTATTTTTCTCGTTCCAGCCAGTGCACCATAACTGGTATGTGCTATCTTGTCTGTGGGATGGTGCACATAAAAGATCCCATGCCACTAATGGAAAAATGTAGCAGGTTTCCTCTCTAAGACTCTATGTCAAAATTACCAAATGGTTGACATCCAATTACCGATCATTAATAAATCAATGTGCTCTACGTGGTGACTTTTTGTTTTTCACCTATTGGATGTCAAACAGAGTCTTGACAGGAAAACTGCTACATTTTCCCATTGGCTACAAGGAACTTAAATAAGACTGATAACATGAAATAATGCAGCAATATGTTTATAGCAGTATTTTAAGTAGAATGTAAATGCTTTATTATTTTTTTTAAAGTTGTTACATTTGTCATATTATATCAGATCAGTTTCATTTATGTGACGCCAGAATGGTAATCACCGTATGCTGTAAAATACAATGTAAATATGACTGGGTGTGTTTTTAAGAAGTACTAAATTATGACCAACAGTAATAGGTAAAACTAACTAACACTTTCTAAGTCTTAAACCAATGTTTTCAAACAGGTGTATCTGTACAGTGTTAATGTAGACATATACAAATGTAACTTTCAGACTCCGTATTTGAAAAAAGTGTCAAAGATGTTTTAAGCAAGTGTGCCCAAACCTCTCTTCAGATGTGAAAATATCCTAAAGGATTGTAACCAGGGGCCTAATTCACAAAGGTCTCTTAGGCTCTGTTAGACAACAAAGCATCCTCTTTGCAAGTCTTTTAGCATTGCACCGTGAGATCGCAAAGTTGCGAGAGTTTAGTGAATTAAGCCCCTGCTGTTTAAGTAACATTTAATTTTAGTTACAAGTAATATAATTAATGATTGTGCTAAGTTGAGTGTTCCCCCCTAAGTAGGTGTAGGAATACTAGGATAATTATCTAACAGTACCATAATAAGTTTATGGTATGAGTCCTTTTGTAGATGTTTTTTCTGACATGAGTCGTAAAAAATTCATTGACTTTCTTGAGACGAGTGTCAGAAAAACCATCTACAAAAGGATGAGTGCCAAAAATATTTTCTAGTTCAATCAAGTCTTATAATTTTAGTATAATTATAACAAAAGTTTTAATTATAATTATAATAACATTTGCTGCATTTTATTTTGGTAGCGTGACATCATGACTCCTCTCTGCTGATATATTACATGTATTACGTCATGAGAAGAAATGCATGCAGCACACATTACGTGATATCACATAATACAGAATTATGTAAGCAACAGGTAGCAGCGGCCATTTCCTTCCTAATCAATGAGACCAATTAACCAATAAAAAGGGCACATTACTGTCAAGGGACGTGCACTAGATGGGTTTTTTTAGCACAGCTTTCTGGCACCTTTTTACCAGCTGATTGAACTAAAAAATAGTTTTTATATCAAAGCCTTTTTTTTATTTCTGCTACACCATTATGCAATATACTCAATTCTACATCTAACAGCATCTAAAACATTTTTAAAATGACTACGGTACTTTATATCGGAAATAATTTGGACAATTAACTGCATGTACAATGTAGTTTGAGATCATTAATTACAATACATATTTAATTATTTTGTACAAAAATTTAATATAACATTTTTTATTTATTCCATGTGAAATACATTACCTATATACTACAACAAAAAAGTTTACAAGTTTGGTAGTACTTCTGCCATTGTTCTTTACAACTTACAACCTACATTCAATGATGTGACATGCAGTAATGCATTTCATTTTGTAATGAAAATCTCCTGTTACTTATACTGACAAATGATGCAATTGAATCCTGTGTCTGATTTTACTTTCATTTAAGCACATTTATAAAACTGCTAAAAAAAAAATTTTTTTTATCTCAGTATACATTAACAAACAAATATTTCCCTGCGAAAACAAACTAAAATCATGACACAGTATATTAACAGCTGACATTATCAAAGAGAAATGCATACATTCACATTATTTAGACAGCATAGTCTTTTGATATATATCTACAACTAACAATTTTGATCTTGAAAATGAAATGCCAGAACATGACATATTAAAGAAATGTAAACATTTTTATATCTTTTTGTCCCATTCAGCCTATATACACTGTCATGTACTACAGTATTTACTAGCTGGTCCGTGGGAGATGTTTACAAAATACTTCTTGCAGTTTAATTAAAAACTTTAAAGGAATTTTTTTTTTTTTAAATCTGTTGTTCCATTTCCACTGCATAGAAAGCAAATAAGTAACCACATATGAATACAAAAATGTGAAATTATTTATTATTTCAATGTGCTGGGTGCTAGCAAACATTAATTTATTCCCTGTCCTCCACCCAATGATTCCAAAATACCAACCGTAACATTCAAGCGGACTGGATTTGAAAACCAAAGATTTTCTTATTCTACAGACATTGATTGCTTATTATTAACAAATATGTTGAAACTACAAACAATAGGCATATTAAACTTAAGTTATGGAAATCATGTACAGATAACAGTTTGACTTTCATGGGGATTTGCCCATTTCTGACAGAGTTATTGTTCTTGAACTTAGGAGATATAAAAATTTGTTGGGACTCAGTAGCAGAACTATACTATGCTTTAGCAGTACTCTCAGAATGTTTGTTTAAGCTATGATGGCAGTGATAACAATGACATGTTTTATATGATTTGCATATATACTGGACAAGCATTTTATAAATTAAATGGGAATTACACGAGTACTAATTGTAAATCATATTTGGCAAGTGTTTCTTTACGATACATGTTTGTAAAACAGTCTTAAATATTACATGAAGCATCATCTCTCTAGAAAGTGGAATTATTTAAAATATCAATAACAGCATTATGATAAAATATGATTTCCTATCACCATTATGGCAGTGCCTCTACATCAGTAGATTATAAACATGAACAAGAGTTTGTCAATGGAAGACTATTACCAATTTCCATATTGCCTCAATTCAGAATTAAATTCCTCAACTATTTATTGATGCATGTACATCTAAGGGTTTTTCACAGCTTCTTCCAATTTATTTTTACGACTTCCAAAGCCAATGTACATGGTGAAAATTATTAAATTAAAAACTGTAGTGCAATCTGGTGATTATATAGACAACAAAACTGTCCTGCATGAGCCCATGCTTACAAAACTATTAAAGTCTAGACTCAATTTCTAATGATGTCACACGCATGTCTCAGACTCTGTTAGAGTTGTGAGTCTACATTTTAGGGGCCGAATTTACGAAGCCCGTCTTTCTTAGACGCGGGTGTTTAAGCAAAAGTAAATGTATATAGTTACATACGTGTAAAACGTGTAATTTTTATTCTTAAAAGTGTTGTTTTCATTCTTGCCCACCCTTTGAAATGACTATTTAGGCATCGCACAACTAAATCCAACTGTTCATACCACAAGCTACTAACCTGGTGTTAGTTCAGAATCATTTACTTTAACACCTACCGAATTTTACTAATAATACAAACTCATTAACATCTACCCAGTGTTGCTAATAATACACAATCATTAACACCTATGACACAGAATTGATTAACGATACAGCAATTAGTAGGAAAACGTTTACTTAATGACGGATGTGAAGAAAAACAAACAAAAAAAGATGATGACTGCACTGGAAGAATAGTTCAGCGCAAAATATGATCAATGATTCAGTAAAATGACTACTAAGTAAATTGGCAGGAGTAACTTTACACTAAAATCTCATCAATGGAGCAAAATACTGACAAATGCTATTTGCAAAAGAAAACCTTTCTGGATTTATTCATTTGTAGATGATATTTCAGCCACTCATTCATGAAATATCAAACTTGACATCGGAGTTTTTGATAATCAATCAAGCAAAAACCATCTACAAAATGACAAAAGCCAGGACATATTGTAAAAACCCATTAACAAATATATACATTGTGTATGCAGTATCATGTGTTAAACATTTGATATTTTGAAAGAAAATAATGTGTTGCTTCAAAAGAAAAGATGCATTTATTTTCATAAAATACACATTTTTTCTATCAGTTTCACACATCACTTTTCTACTGCTTTTTTAAAAATTGAGTAAAATGTTGGGGTTTTTTCTAATTAGATTAATAAGACTGTTTTTCAGTCTGCTATAAAAAAACAAAAACATTTGCTATAAAAATGTGATATGAAACTAATTTGAATGAAAAGAGCATTATTCTCCAATCTGTTCTGAAAAGAAGATACACACAATGTTTCAATAGCAGGGCTTGAAAAACACACAGAACCCTTGTTATTGTCATAACATAATTTGGACAGTGTCAGTCCTGCTGAACATACGTATCTTCACAAAAATGTCTTTTAACTTCCCACTCTTAAAATACTCAGTAAAACATCTGTAGTCATGACAACAGGCTAATTTAAATAACCATCATACATGTAAATTATATATTTGGCACTAATATTTATGATACATCTGTGTACCTTTATGAACATACATACAAAAAACAAAAAAATGGAGAAGATATTAATTACTCTGATTCCAAAATGACATATGGTGCCATTTTGAAATCTTCAAATGATGTGGATCACATTTGCCAATATTTACACATGGATATGCTGTTCATTTTCAACTCCTACCAGCAAGCAACAAATATATTATATCTTTGTAGTATTTTATAAGACTTTTTTTTTTTTTTTCATTCTTGCACAAAAATAGAAACATCTCTGAAGAACGGGACACATTTAAAAGTCAAACTGCTTAACCACATGGGACACACCTTCGTCAGTGTGACACACCTTCATCAGTGGGACGCACCTTCATCAGTGGGATGCACATTCATCAGTGGGACACACCTTTTGTCAGTAGGATGCACCTTCGTCAGTGGGATTCACCTTCGTCAGTGGGACGCATCTTTCGTCAGTGGTGCGTTGTCTTGTTACTCACACCTGCTGGTAGATGCAGTGGCTTGGCACCTACTGATCGATTGTCGGGCAACTTATCGAAAATATCTCTCTCCCGTTTCTGCCAGAAGTCCTGGTTTTTTTGCACATGGAGAGTATTGTCTGCCACCTCTGGGTCTGGATTTCCGTAGTTTGGCGGGTTTGCATCTGGGTCGTAGCCCAGCACCTGCAGCATGGGAGCGACGGTGGCCATATCCTTGATGACATCCGCTGGAATGTGTCCCACCCACTTGGACAGGGCTTGCATGTTCACAGGCTTGATCACCTGGTCGGTGGATTTCTCAGTCCTGAAAACAACACAATAAGAAATATTGGTATTATTAAATTAATACATCTGTAATTTAAAAAAACTCAAAATTTAACACCACACATCCATGTATCATGGCCTTAGTTCAGTTGTGGTGCACTGGTTGGAACAAAAAAACAAACACCAATCAGCTGAATGGATCTACTGAGGTGGTTCGATCCTGTGACACAAGCACCCCAAGCGAGCACTCAACCGAGTGTACAAATGTATGCCCGGTATCCCCCATGCCTGGGATACACATAATTTGCAGTGTACAAATGTATGCCTGGTATCACCCCTGCCTGGGATACACATAATTTGCAGTGTACAAATGTATGCCTGGTATCACCCCTGCCTGGGAAACACATAATTTGCAGTGTACAAATGTATGCCTGGTATCACCCCTGCCTGGGAAACACATAATTTGCAGTGTACAAATGTATTCTCGGTATCACCCCTGCCTGGGATACACATAATTTGCAGTGTACAAATGTATGCCTGGTATCACCCCTGCCTGGGATACACATAATTTGCAGTGTACAAATGTATGCCTGGTATCACCCCTGCCTGGGATACACATAATTTGCAGTGTACAAATGTATGCCCGGTAAGCATTCCCTGCTCCATGTGGAGGTCATACACTTGGGAGACATCCATAATCACACCTGTGAAGTGGGTGAAACTCTGTGTACTGGTTCTACACCTCCCCATTGAGCCTAGCGGTATACTCACTCTGGGTTGGAGACGGTACTGGCAAGAGAAATCAATCATAATGAAAAACGTGCTACATGTGCCTCTAAGCATATAAAAAATAGTATTACAAAATGCTTGCTATCATGGATTTTGTGCATTCAGTAAATGATAGGGCATGTATGTAAGAACCAGTTATGTTATTAGCAAGTGCTTACAGTGAAACCTATTATTTTAGTAGTGGCTCAATCGGCCGGCATTTTTAATTTTCTTTTTGCTATTATTTTTTTTTACAAATTATTTTGAACAATAAAAGGAAAAAGAAACATCCCTAAAAAAAAAAAACTATGTCCCCCAACCACCCCCCACCACCACCACCAAACAACAACCAGCTAATGGCTACCAGCTGCCTTGAATTTTAACAACTGACCAGTTCAACTTAAGGTTGACCTATTTGCCAAAATAGGGGCGGGAAGGTAGCCCAGTGGTAAAGCACTCGCTTGATGCGAGTTCTGTCTGAGATCGATTCCCGTCGGTGGGCCCATTGGGCTATTTCTTGTTCCAGCCAGTGCACCACGACATACATAGACTTTCAAATAACCAAAAAATTTAAACTTTCAAATTATTGTATTAATTGTTTGTGGCGATTTCCCAAGAGAATCATAGTACATGTACCAAGTTTTAGAACTATCAATCAAATCAATTTTTATTTTTTATTTTAGATAAAACAAAGAAAATAAACAAACAAACAAACAAACAAAAAAGAAAAAAGAAAGAAAAAAGAAAGAAAAAAAGAAGAAGAAAACAAAAGATGAAATTATTTTGAACTCATTTTATATATAAATATACCCGGTAGTATATTTCATACACACACTAAATTACAAATTACCAGAGAACATTTTTCATTGGTGGAAATCTGACTATTATAGTATTCCTGTACATGAAGATTACATGAATCGAATTAGATTCCCGCAACATCAACTATTAATCTTCAAAACCCCAACACATCCAGTGTTCAATAATTATATTGTTAATTAGTATCACATTCTGAATTAATTACTCATTTAGCATTTCATAAGAATAATCCCTGGATCCGTGTCGTTTCCCATGATGCAAAGGTGAAGGAATCCAAATAGATTCTGGATGAAATTAATGAAAAATAATACTGGTAGTTTAATTTATAACTAGAGATCACGTACACACACCTTAAAGGGACACACCCTAGTTTTTAAACACTAAGGCATATTTTTCATAATTAGAGCCGTTTATGATAACTGAAATCAAACGTTACTTATATTTTATTGTTTAGATTATCCATTTCCGTACAACCGAAGTGTTTCTGGTCATCATGGTGTTTCTAACAACACAAAATGCATTTTTCATATTTTAAAAAATGCGCACGTGAGAAATAACAGTTATGTAGTTGCGTTTCAGTCTATTTTTAAGGGTATTTCAACATCACAGACTCTTGTTTCACTCTGTTGTATCCAAATTTTTTATATGTTTGTAAATTAACCAAACTTAGTGTCCAGTTTTACGGGTTGAAATTAGGGTCTAGGTGAAAAATATACCGTAGTGTTTAAAAACTAGGGTCTGTCCCTGTAACCATTACCATAGGCATATTTAAAAAGATGTTGGGCCAAGGGGTGGCAGCAACCAATGATTAAGGAACTGAACATTTTTAATGCTAAAGATTAATTCACCCCCACCCGCGAAAAAACCCCAACCCAACCCTCCTGATAGATCAGATCCTTCTGATATATGTTGTTATCTTCTCTTTCTTTTGTTCCTTTCGTTTTTTTGGAGTGGGTACTGTACATATATGAGCCTGATTTCTTTAAGATTTGTATAATTTTCTTAGACACCCATTGTTGGTGAGAACATCATTCGTTATTTATAATAACACATATTAATAACACATATACGTGTGAGAACAATTTAGAGGTGATGACCCGGTCACAACAGCAATACCATCCAATGGGGGCAAAAAAAAGCATGATTGAAATTGATTGATCTGTGATGTACAGGTTAACCTGAAACTGATTTAATTAGTCTCTGACACTCAAGTTAGCAACAAGTGCAAGAGCTGTATATAAGTTTTAGTTGGAAAAGGCATTTAAATTTGTTTAAAATCTGGTTTTTAGGATGAGAGAGAGAGAGAGACAGACATGTTTTATTTAACAACGCACTCAACACATTTTAGTTACGGTTGTATGGCGTCAGACATATGGTTAAGGATCACACAGATATTGAGAGAGGAAACCCACTGTCACCACTTCATGGGCTACTCTTTTCGATTAGCAGCAAGGGATCTTTTATATGCACCATCCCACAGACAGGGTAGTACATACCACGGCCTTTGTTACACCAGTTGTGGAGCACTGGCTGGAACAAGAAATAGCCCAATGGGCCCACTGACAGGGATCGATCCCACACCGACCGTGCATCGAGCGAATGCTGTACCACTGGGCTACATCCCGCCCCCATTTTTTAGGATGATGTAAGAAATAGAATATTAAATTATGTTTGTTAAGATACCATTTATCTTTGAACTCATTGTTTATTGATGTATCCAACTTACTTTTGCTCTTTAGATAGATTGTAATATAAATGGCATCTCTTTATGCTATATATAATAATAATATACATGTACATGTAGTCCTTTTGTGAAAATCTAAGCATCTTAAAATATTCAGGGTATATTCATTCCGACATGAAAATAATGTGCCATCACATATGCCTATGAATATTATGGCAATATTTTGATGGACAAAACTATAACTTTGTCTAAACTGTCATATAAAATATTCAACAAGTTCCTTCTGGGTGAAAATAGCCGATACATATGTTATCTTCACTGTGCTATTCCAGTGCAGTGTGTGTGTATTATAGATGAATAAAAACATTTTTCTCATTTACTAACAGATTACTGTCAGGAAAAAATCAATTCGAGACAAAAGATGTCTGAAGAAAAGGCGTGAAATAATAATTGTTCTCATCAAGAGTAAGATCTCGTGTCTCACATGCAAGCTGTAATACTCTGCTATAGTACATAACAAATGTGGGGGTGGTGGGTGGTGGGTGGTGTGTGTGTGGGGGGTGGGATGGACTTGTGGGTTTGGTTATTGGTGTGGGCTGTTGACAATGAACACATTTTTGATTTTATTGCTTCTTGTCACAACTAAAGTATGTTCATACACAACAGGCACGGTGGAAGCAAGTAGACATTGGGGTGGGGGGGGGTGTAGGGGACTGAGATCGAGGATACAAAGCAAAGTTTCTAGGGGTTTCGGGGGTATATGCTCCCCCATAAAATTTTGAAAACTAGATGTCCTGAAATGCAATTTTCTGCATTCTACAAGTAAAAATCATCTCTGCCTTTAGATTTAAGTACTACCAATTTAATATTTTCGATTCAGAATTATATCGGGGGGGGGGGGGGGGGGGGGCGCGCACGCTAGAGACCCCACAGCCTTGTTGTTCCGAAGTGCACGCACAATGATGCACTATATGGTGATAAAACACAAAGGAATGTCTACATGTATTTTAAAAACCATCTGGAACATTTTCAATTGGTGGCCATTAGATGTGACACTGATGCAGTCTAGAGAATGACAGAAGAAATCAGACATTAGTTGACCATGTTATGACTATTTTGCGTAACTACATGTACTTATATGAAATGGGGATATATGCTGGCAAACTTTACCATAACAAAATGAACACAACTGAGGCCAGTGTTAGAGATTGTAGCAGTCCAACAGTATAGTTGCACCAGTGCTCTGACCTGTACTGCATGATATTATACTGATGGAAAGAAATAACGGAATACATCGCATTGTAGACCAAATTTAATTCACAACGAGTGTAATAATGTCAGCATTTCATACCAAGTTGTAATGTGGGACTGAATATCTGTAGCATTGAATGTGCTGCCTATATGTTCCCAGTCAACTCCTGACAATATGAATTGATTTTTGATGCAGTCATTATTTCTTGTTGCTATCTGTGTGATCCTTTATTTCTTTCCATCAGTATATATATTAAGTGTTGCAACCATTCTGTAGGTGGTTACTGCATAAATGATAAAAGATGACTGCACGTGTGCTGCTAGTGCTACATTTGTTATGGGCACCCTACATTTGTCATTTTTACATAACCTAGGCCAGTCTTTATGCGTTTAGCCTTTACCATGCATGGTGTACCGCTGTTTGACGGAAGGCTGTGTCTTCCCACCAGTCCATGCATTTGGATCAGCAAGAAAACATGTATTTTAAGCCTTATAAACTTGACCAAAATTGGAAGAAAGAAATGCTTGTTGTCTTTGGATATCTAGAGCTGGAAATTTATTTTAATTGGTTCACTTGAAGGAAGGAACAATCAGAAATGAAGCAAACAGTCTACAGGTGATCGACATGACTGAATATAGTATTACATGTACAGTAAAGTACACCTATAACGGACATGCTTAGGATGAACTACTGTAATAGAACAAACTGATAGTAACGTCCCACTTTATATCCCTATCAGGGCTGTAGCTAGGATTTTTTGTTGGGGGGGGGGGGGGGGGCAACTGAGTAGTTAATAGTATAAAACTCTTTAAACGGTTAAGAAGAGAATTTTCTTTAAGTTTCTATAATTTTGTTCAGATTCTCTCCCCCCCCCCCCCCCAACTAGCTATGGCCCTGCCTATATATTAATGACAAACTTATGTAAATGTGTACAACAAACTACTGCTATAATGAACTAACTACAGTATCACGGTCCCATCCGGTTCGTTATAAGAGTACTTTACTGTATATCTAATATTGAAAAGAATGTTGTTTGAATTTAAACATTAATAGTTCTAGACAAATACAGAAATATATATTTTAAAGGGTGGGTGAGATTTTGCCAAGTGCAAACACTACCATTGAGTTATGCCCCACTTGTTAAGTGGCAGGAGCATTATACACAATAGTATGTGGTGTCAGTTGGCTTTGTCGTATAATCCTCTTATAGTAATAAAGGAATTGTTAACCTCAGAAATGTTATTTGTTCTGCTTGACACTTAAGATGGAATCTATATTTAGTCATAATGCTCTAACGGACCTGCATCCATCATCTGCTAAGTCAGACAATCCAAACAGGACTGTTGAGGAAAATCCGTGTGTGTGTGTGTGTGTGTGTGCGCGCGCAGGTGTGTAGGTGTGTAGGTGTGTAGGTGGGACAATTTCTTTCACTCCACACCTTTGTTTTGCTGACAGAAAGAGGAAGTTTGTTTTGTTTAACGACACCACTGCAGGGCACATTGATTTATTAATCATCGGCTATTGGATGTCAAATACTTGATAATTCTGACAGTCTTAGAAAGGAAACCTACTACACTTTTCCATTAGTAGCAAGGGATCTTTTATATGCACCATTACACAGACAGGATAGCACAAACCTTGGCCTATGATATACCGAGGAATTTATCAAATAAAATCAGCTTTATTTTTATACAGAGTGTGGTGGGATCTAGCTCGATTGGTAGAGTACCCACATGAGGTACATTGTACTTGCATTGCAGGAACAAATCTCCTATAGTCTGTCCCATCCTCTTACAAAAATGTTTTTTGTAAATAATTTCAGTTTTGTTTGACGTAAGAAGAAAAGTAAAAGTGTTTTGGAAATAGCAAAAAAACCCACCTATTTTTGTGTTCAATTTGGAAAACTATTGGCACTTGCAGTAAATTCCATAGCATGAAAAAAAGGCATTCCCCCGAGGGACAGACCATATATACATGTAGATAGACTCTTTCTTCAGTTTTTTTTTTTCAACCAGTGACATCAATTGCCATCAACGAGATATAAATTGCCATGAAATTCCTCACTGACAGCAAATTGAATATACAGTCAAACTTTGGTAATTCGATGTTGAAGGGGACGAGGAAGTTGGAGTTTTCAAAATTAATATATAAGAGTTCAAATTTGAAACAGGAAGTAAATGATATAATGAATGTTGATGTATTTAGGAGATGTCAAAACATGGCGGAATGTAACAAACAAATAAAACACTGAATGCCGAATAACACTCAGTACATTTGTTTTTCACAAAAATATTTTAATTATTTTAAATAAGAAAAATAATTAAAATGCACTAATGCAAATCAGGAACTAACATTTGTATAAAAAAAAAGAAACAGCGCTAACAATTATTACAAGTGCTCTTTGAAGTTAACCAGACTGTGTCGGTAATTATGTATTATGTAGCGAGGCACTCTGCCATGTACGAACACCGACACCCAAACACAGGATCAGTTCATTCCACTTAGTCGGTGGTCTATTATTCTATAATTATCACCTTAATCCTTGAGAACCCAGACCACCCGAGACAGGCGTACTTCGTCCGATTGACCTGATTGACAATTCATTCATCTTTAAAATACTGTCAGCAACGACAGTTAGATCAATCCACACACGTCGAGTTTTAGAGGTGCATAATCTATTAAATCTTTATGGCGGGACCAAAGAATTAGGTCAAGAGATTGAGTTTATCGATTGTTCGAAGTTTGAGTTTTCGAAGGCCGTTATTACTAGTTTTCACAGCAATTTGGCCGGGACTGTCGCTTCAGGTCAAGAAATCGAAATTTATCAAGAGATCGAAAGTGGAGTTATCGAAGTTTGACTGTATATGGTGTACATAATCTGTCAGTATTTGACATTTGTATAACTGAAATACATACATGTATATGTCTATATGTAACAAAATAACTTTTCAGTCATATTTATTTGCTGTAAAACTAACTTTTAAAAAATGGCTGTCAGGGTTGGAAATAGGGGTGTGATTGGTGCACACCCACCCGCCCCCTCCCCACCCACACCATATTAGCTACAATAGGTTTTACAAAAAGATGATTTTTTTTTTTTTTTAAATGCTTGTAAAGGTCCACTTCCCCACCCTGCATTTCATGTTTTATTTGTTATTTACATTTAACATAATAACATACCAGAGGCAATGCAGGCTAACCATGGTATTAAGATGTGAAAACTGGACACTATTTAAAAAAATAAATAAAAATAAACCAGGTACCCTTCAGAATATTATTTTTCTTAATTTTTCAACAACAATAAATTTTAGTATTACAAAACATATTATATTTGAAGTATATATGCATGCCATATATATCGTAAATTCATTACTGTGATTTTTTAAAATCCAATAAAACTGATACTGATATTTTCACATGTTCACACTAAGTGAATTGCCAGTTAATTTCTTACTGAATCAGTATCCTATGACGGTCATCAAGTCAGATGTCTGAGATGATTTAAAATCCTGCCATGGCCAATGGTGTATTGATCCCAATCCTAAATGACACGTTTTGTAGCTAATAATTTTACCTCGGGGAACCTTACTACTGATGCAATGTTCCCCATGGGGATACATTTCTTCAGAGCGTTTACATTCTCCAGCAACTAATGAACAGTTCTTCTGAGCAACACGCAGATTTGAGACAAATTAAAGGAAGCCAAGAAAATGATTCTGTTAAAAGGCACTTGACATATGGCATTTTAAAAATGCATTTAAACCCACTACAATTTGAAATAGGAGGAGAATATCTATTTATCATTTCTGTATGAATATTATCTTTCTGCTTGCTACCTACAAATACTGTAAATCAGACAACTTGTATCTTAATAACCAGTCAGGTGTCATCTTATAAATATGTCAATGAAAATGTTTTGTTTTCACGCAGGGCTTGAAATTGGTTGAGATTGATTAAAAGGCAAATATATATGTGTGAGATTATGTATTTCCCATGAAACATTTTATAACCCAAACTGATCTACCGGTGATGCAAAAAATTAATGATATGAAAAATTTAATTATTAAATAAACATATTTGAAAATAACACTCATTTTTATCTTTCCTTAGCATGTAAATTTATATGGTACACAGGTATTATTAATATGGTAAAATCTTAAATTGCTTCCCATAATTTAAGCTAGGAGAGCAATTAATCACTTCCCTTAATTTTTTTCACAAAATGATTTGCTAATCGGGGCTAATTTCGAATTTTAGAAATAATTGGAGAATTTTATTTTCATTTGGCGAAAGAATTTCATGTATTAATTGATATTTTATATTAATAACTGGGTATCTATACAAATTGGAAGTTTAACAGATAATTTGGCGGAATTTTCTGCTGACCCAGAGCTAGACCTGCTAATAGATAGAAACCATGATCCACTGCAGCTCAGGCAAGCATCTATCACTGAGCCACACCTCCTAATGTACTAAGAAATATTTAAATCTGTCCTATTATTTAGTTAATTCTGTAGTGTTCATGACATGACAGTTTGCTTGTATTTTACCCAGAAATAAAATAACCTCAACGAGGAAATACAGTACATCTAGAAATTAATTAACAACAGTAATAAAACGTTACCGTGATAAAGATATCCCTCCTTTCTTGCCGATGAATTCTTCGTGATGAAGTACGGACTGGTTCCACGGCAGGTTGAGAAACTGCAGAATCCTCCTCATCCAGAGCTCGGGGTGCAGGACGAGCTGTTCGTAATACACGGGCATGCACCGGTACTGCCCCACCCGCAGACACTGTCCATACATCGACTCCACCGCTGTGTTCCACTTCTGCAAGCACTTCCGGTAACTCTTGATGTCGAAGCCAGAGATGGTCACTTTCCTCGTTATTATGGAATGAACAACGGCGCGCCCATCGCGTACCAACAGTAAGAACTTTGCATTTGGAAACAGCCTACTCAGATATATGGCCGACTTGAGCGAGAACGGGTCTTTATTGCACAGTCTGGGGGCTGCTTCGCCATGTTTGGCAATGATTTCGAGAATGAAGGACCGGACTGCCGAGTCTATGACGTCCCCAGTGACGCCTGCCTCGAGCAGGCGCTTCTTCTCCGTGCTTGATTTCTCCCACTGCGTTCTCATTCCCAGAATCCTCGGAATCACGCGCGTTTCCTCGCCACACCGCACGTCAGGGTGAGCGTCGATCATGGCCCGCATCAATGTGGTCCCGCTTCGCGGCATCCCGCCAATGAAGACGATGTCCATGTTTGCATCGTATGGAATGGCCTGATTCTGATCATCGTAGATGTACTTGACGGGGTCCCTCGGGACCATGAACACATGGGAAGTGTTGTTGCATGGCAACAAAAAGTACACAAACGACATCACCATGAAACAGAGGAACACAGTGAAATAGAACTTCTTCCTCATTGCAGATCTCATACACATTGTTAAAATAGTTCTTTTCACCATTCAAACCGTATAAAACGCATATAAAACTTTTGGCAAAATAGTATTAGCCGATAGATGAACTACATATTTCAGAGCTAACATCTAGCTAAACCTTGCAGATCCATAAGTATTTCATTTTAAGAATCTGGTTTTGTGGTTCTTACTAAAACATTTCATCACTTGTGGTTTACTTTTCCCACTTAATGATGGTACAGAGTTTTTGTTTCAAAACATAAATTATCTTGCTTCTTTGAAAACCCCCCAAACTTTTCAAAATAATTACCGATTCAGTACTATGGAATCTGGCTTCAAACATTAATGACCAATATCTGAATAACATCAAAGTTAAGTTCAACTTTATATTTCTGCATATACAATAAGACTGTAACCAATCTTGTGATTTAGTCAAGCCAAATTAAACTGATTTCTGCTTAGCAGACTAGAAAACTTCCTCAGGCAAAGACAGACAAAACATCAGCTGGTGCGTTGGAGGTGAGCAGTCAAGCTCGTAACCCTGTCTACGTTATACCTGTCATCATCAGAAGCATCCATCCACGGACTGGCTAGGCGCTGACCACAGAGGCTGGACTGTCCAAAGACGTCATGGAAATCTAATGTCTTGTTACACAACATTGTAACCCAATCTGCTGGCATTAATTGTCAGGGGAAGATGGACATCAGCCCTGTGTGCTCTACCGACTCATGTCAACTGGGTAATCCGACGCCACGATTCAATCTGGAAATCACAAGAGAAAATAATTATCGGTTATTGGTGCCAACAAGACTCCACTGCAGGTCCATAAAGATCTAACGCTGTGAACCCATTACTAAGACTTGACAATAACACCAACATTACAGCCCGCTGGCACACAACACAAACGAGCTGATAACAGCAAACAACAGTAAAACATTCTATTGGATTGGTTTCACGACAATGGTAAATATATCAAATTCCATTTATGGATCAAACATTGCTATGTATATGTTCTGATAATCTATCGTCCAGTACAGATTTACAATAAATTTTCAGAAGGTGACAGACACATAAAAATAAATATTCAGTGGAGTGTTCTATAAATAGAGGATTTTTCACGAGTGGTTTTTAATATGGAAAATATCAACCGAATCTATGTTAATTGGTATATTTAAAGGCTCTGCCAAGACAAAATACTGATTATTTGCAACTAGAGGTTTATTTTACATACTGAAAAACATCAGTAGCGAATTCTATTTATCCTCTAACATTCTAAAATTACATTAATTGATATTTAGTTCTAAAGTTGCCTCTCTCAATAAGACGTCATCGCGATTAGCACAAATGTAGTTTCGACGTTACTAAATCTTATCAAAACATTACGCTCATGTATGCAGGTCTTATTGGCTTGTAAACAAATGACCAACTGACAACAAAACAAATATTAATGGGTTTATGACATGATATTATGGGTAATTTAAGTTATAGCATAAAGTGTATTTTGTTTATATTCATATGTAAAGAAAAACAAATTTCATTTATCATCTTGGGAATATTTTTAAACTTCAAAGTTGATTTCAAACAAGCATTCTGAGAGTACTGCTAAAGCATTACATGTTCCCTACTGGATCAAACAAATTTTCGTTATCTCCTGAGTTCAAGGACCATAACTCTGTGAAAAAGAGGTATATTGCCATAAAAGTCAAAGCTGATCTGTAACAAAACATGATAGAGCTATACACAAGATTTCATCACAGTATCTTAAGGCAATGTAAAAAAATTAAATCTGGAATTTTTCTTTTCATATCTCCTAAGTTCAAGGGCCATAATTCCATGAAAAATTAATAAATTGCCCTGAAAGTCAAACTCAGGGTGCAGATATGGAAAATATTTCACTAGCTCGCTGGACCAGAACCAACTAAAATTTACTAGCCCGCCAGAATTTCTAGTAATCTGCCAGCCTATAGAACTATATATTTTATCGTTTAACAATATTATAATATACCGGGTATTGACAAAAGCATTAATAAAGGCACTTGGTAAGTGATCAATATCAAGTGGCAAATGAAATCAAGACCCAAACCTTGATTGACAAATCAATAAATGTTTATTATTCTGGTATGTATGATGAAATTTATCACATTTCTTTCATATAGATTTACACAAATTTAAAATGCAAGTGACCTATTCAAAAGACACTGGCAACATACTATCAACATAAACAAGCCATTTGCAGGAAGTATTGACCTTTGACCAGCTCTGTTTTAGGAATGTCATGCTAGCTTGCGTATTTTGAAATCTGAAGTCGTCTATTGACAAAAAATACACAATACATGTACCGCATTAACAATAGTAATAAAATAACATAAAATAAACATTTTATTCATATACAGCACAATCTCTCATGTATCGTAAATTATTATATATATACATAAGGCTGTTTTAGAAAAGTTACATGTGACTACTTAAGGGTGTACACCAAATCAAATCCCATAGACGTCAATAGTAACATATGTGGCTAAAACTCCTACCTGCAGCGTATCAATCGACATAAACACCAAGGATATAAATACTACCACCCCTCACACTTAAAGTGAATCAGAAAAAATTGGGGGTCAAGCTGCTTGTTTCTGAGATAACGGGTAACGTCTATGACTACCCTAGTGCCGCACCAAATTTGAGTACTTTTTTTTTACAGGTACTCCATACATGTTTCAAGCACAAGGCTACTTGACACATTGGTACTAGATGAAATAAAATTGCATATCTTTTTTTACCCAGATGAAACTATTATTTTTTACAACCAACACACTCACATTTATAACCAACACAGGACTTGTGGTGTTCACTTCACTATCAAAAGTTGGGTGCACCTCGAACTTTGACCCAGCTGGAAGTTATTTGGTTTAGTACTACCTTAAGGGATAAACATCAATTTGGTCCTGAATATCTGTTCAAAATAATAATCAAATGCCTTAGTAACAGTCTCCAAATCCAGGGCTATCCGTGTGATCAGAAAATTTCGCCAAATTATCTAAAAAATGCAAAACCTAGACCTATTTTCCAACAAAATATAAATTATAACACAATATGTTTTTGCCAAATTAAAATAAAATTCACCAATTCTTGTCAAAATTGCCTGAAATAATTACGGATAGCAATGAAGAAAGATGACAAGGTGGGGAGGTGACTGATGAGACATAAGCACCCAAGCACTCAACTAGCATGGGGCGGGACGTAGCTCAGCACCCGCTCGGTCTGGGATCGATCCCCGTCGGTGGGCCCATTGGGCTATTTCTCGCTCCAGCCAGAGCACCACGACTGGTATATCAAAGGCCGTGGTATGTCTTATCCTGTCTGTGAGATGGTGCATATCAAAGATCCTTGCTGCTAAGCAAAAAAGAGTAGCCCATGAAGTGGTGACAGCGGGTTTCCTCTTTCAATATCTGTGTGGTCCGTAACCATATGTCTGACGCTATATAACCGTAAATAAAATAGTGTTGAGTGGTGCGTCATTAAATAAAACATTTCCTTCCTTCAACTAGTATGGACACTCAGGGATAATAAAAACTGGACAAACCCGACAGAGAAGCTTCTTTCATTGAACCAATTTCCTCTTAGTACAAAATTAACTCCCATACCCTTATGATGATGATGATAACAAATCAGGGTTAGCTCTGGTACCCGCCAAAATCGCCAAATATGAATTTTAAAAAAAATTGGTGAATTGTATTTTAATTTAGCAAAATAATTTTATGATATAATTGATATTTTGTTAGAAAATAAGAGTTTCTGCAGTTTTTGAAGTTGGATAGATAATTTGGCGAAATTGTCTGCCGACTCAGAGCTAGCTCAGCAAATACTGATGCAATATATTTTTATCTCAGTGGAATTAACAGCAAAACAGCTTACAAAATTTAAAATGATGATCATTAAAACAAAGAAAAAGAATCTGTGCAAACCTTTAACATGACATTTCACAGAAGCATCTATTCTGCCTTTCTTCCAAAAAACAGACTGGATTGCCAAACAATACATATGACATAAGCATTACTACCCTGCCTGCAGCAGAATTGGGCAAACGGAGAGGTGAGATACCAACTGTGCCATAAAGCAGTCTATGACAATACCAGAAGAGGAGGATATGTTTATACCTTGTACAGATCTGCACTTGTTGAACAGGAGTCTGTCCAACACTGCAGATGTTCAACATATTCACTACACGAGCTGTGTGAGTTTTCACATCAGCAGATTCCACATTTCACAACAATGGAAAATGGCACACACATACATGAATTTGGAAAATCACGAAAAACAGAAAAATACAAAAACTAATTTCTCTGTGAACTCTTGTTTTACTTTCATTGCTGAAACTTGCCATATTAATAATATAATTATTGCAATGTTTTATTCATGTTATATACAATTTAGCATACTAATTTCATTTTCAATGATGGAAATAAGCAGAAAATTTCACAAGTCCACCAGACAAATACATCTAGAAATCTACTTGTCCACCTATAATTTTATTTGTCCAAATACATGATTTGTTTTATTCAAGTGCAAGGGCAATATTCTTGATTGCTCAAAATGAAACTGCACTGAACATTTTTATTTGTCCACCGGATAACCACCAAGGTACATTTTGCTTGTCAGGACAAACGGACAAGTGCTTATTTCGAACGCTGATTTTATGAAGTGCAATTACCGAAAGTATGTAATACACAGGCTGGGTAAGGTAATGAATCGCAAACAAATTTAAATTTTGGCAACATTAAAAAATATATATATATACAGTAAAGTACACTTACAACGAACACACTTACAACTACTGCACACAATGAACTGGTCGTAAAGTCCCATTTTTTCATGCTATATATTATCAATATAACAAACTATGTATAACAAATTAACTTTAAAAACAAACTAAATATTTTGTACCAAAATGTGAATTTCTGTGTAAATTAGTGTGCATATAATGAACCGAACATAAATGAAATGCTACTTATTTTTTATTATGCATTTTGTTTTATTGTTGACAAAAAATTGTGTTAATTTTATGCATGCTATATATAAGGTATTTCAAACGAGAAAAATCCAATATGGCCGACTTTGGAAATGAAATCAGCCAACTTCTTCAAATGTGTACAACGAACTACTACTATAACAAATTAATTATCATGGTCCCTTCCAGTTCGCTATAAGAGTACTTTACTGTACCAATATTTAACATTCAACTTCAAACCCACAAAATAAATTAAAGCTACAGATATCATTTTGCATCAACATGTGCATTGACATATACTGTTCTAGATACTGAAAGTCTATTGCAACTTTCAGGGAAATAAAGTGGGTTTTTTTTTATAGGGCTTTCTATAAAGATACTGATGACAGTTCTTAACTGTGGTATACAACTTTCCCATTGTTCTAGATACTGAAAGTCTATTGCAACTTTCAGGGGAATAATGTGGGGTTTTTTTGTAAAGGGCTTTCTATAAAGATACTGATGACAGTTCTTAACTGTGGTATACAACTTTCCCATTGTTCTAGATACTGAAAGTCTATTGCAACTTTCAGGGGAATAATGTGGGTTTTTTTTGTAAAGGGCTTTCTATAAAGATACTGATGACAGTTCTTAACTGTGGTATACAACTTTCCCATTGTTCTAGATACTGAAAGTCTATTGCAACTTTCAGGGGAATAATGTGGGTTTTTTTTGTAAAGGGCTTTCTATAAAGATACTGATGACAGTTCTTAACTGTGGTATACAACTTTCCCATTGTTCTAGATACTGAAAGTCTATTGCAACTTTCAGGGGAATAATGTGGGGTTTTTTTGTAAAGGGCTTTCTATAAAGATACTGATGACAGTTCTTAACTGTGGTATACAACTTTCCCATTGTTCTAGATACTGAAAGTCTATTGCAACTTTCAGGGGAATAATGTGGGTTTTTTTTGTAAAGGGCTTTCTATAAAGATACTGATGACAGTTCTTAACTGTGGTATACAACTTTCCCATTGTTCTAGATACTGAAAGTCTATTGCAACTTTCAGGGGAATAATGTGGGTTTTTTTTGTAAAGGGCTTTCTATAAAGATACTGATGACAGTTCTTAACTGTGGTATACAACTTTCCCATTGTTCTAGATACTGAAAGTCTATTGCAACTTTCAGGGGAATAATGTGGGGGTTTTTTGTAAAGGGCTTTCTATAAAGATACTGATGACAGTTCTTAACTGTGGTATACAACTTTCCCATTGTTCTAGATACTGAAAGTCTATTGCAACTTTCAGGGGAATAATGTGGGGTTTTTTTGTAAAGGGCTTTCTATAAAGATACTGATGACAGTTCTTAACTGTGGTATACAACTTTCCCATTGTTCTAGATACTGAAAGTCTATTGCAACTTTCAGGGGAATAATGTGGGTTTTTTTTGTAAAGGGCTTTCTATAAAGATACTGATGACAGTTCTTAACTGTGGTATACAACTTTCCCATTGTTCTAGATACTGAAAGTCTATTGCAACTTTCAGGGGAATAATGTGGGTTTTTTTTGTAAAGGGCTTTCTATAAAGATACTGATGACAGTTCTTAACTGTGGTATACAACTTTCACATTGTTCTAGATACTGAAAGTCTATTGCAACTTTCAGGGGAATAATGTGGGTTTTTTTTGTAAAGGGCTTTCTATAAAGATACTGATGACAGTTCTTAACTGTGGTATACAACTTTCCCATTGTTCTAGATACAGAAAGTCTATTGCAACTTTCAGGGGAATAATGTGGGGTTTTTTTGTAAAGGGCTTTCTATAAAGATACTGATGACAGTTCTTAACTGTGGTATACAACTTTCCCATTGTTCTAGATACTGAAAGTCTATTGCAACTTTCAGGGGAATAATGTGGTATGTTCCCAAAACTGGCAGTCTCCAGATTAGGTAAGCGGTGAGGTGTTCTAATCCGCTTCCAGAAATGGGAAAACTGGCGTGAGCAATTAAGGCCAATTTAGACGCATGGGGATAACGAGATGTGTGAAGAACAGAGGGGGCGATTAATGAGATTAACCTTAATGAGCAGTGAAGAGCAGAGGTGAGCCGGAATAGAGATTGCAAGAAAATTAATGTTTGTTATATCTCAGTAAAATTTGGAGACAGGAAATACTACCAATTTAGACATGTGGGGTTAACGAGATCAATTAAGAGATGTATTAATGTTATAATGTAAAATTTGGAGACAGGAAATACTACCTATATAAATACTGTACAGTCATGATGTTTGTTATGTTTGATCATGGCTGCGAAGGGACATTTCGTGTGTAAAGTGTGACTGAATGTGCTTTCAAATTGTGGACAAAATACTGTTTAACAAAATACATAATAAATATATTGTCGTAATTAATTGCCTTTGTTATTGCTTTGATCACCGATCAATGGTACGATTAATCGTCAATGGTACCGGGAACATCAGCTAAGGTGATGGACCATCAATTAAGGTGATAGGCCATCAATTAAGGTGACGGAACACCAATTAGTAAGGGTGAGCAATAAACTGCCAGAAATGGAACAACTGGCGTGTCCAATTCGGGAATGCCAGAATCGGGAATAAACCAATAATGTGGGGTTTTTTTTAAAGGGCTTTCTATAAAGATACTGATGACAGTTCTTAACTGTGGTATACAACTTTCCCATTGTTCTAGATACTGAAAGTCTATTGCAACTTTCAGGGGAATAATGTGGGGTTTTTTTGTAAAGGGCTTTCTATAAAGATACTGATGACAGTTCTTAACTGTGGTATACAACTTTCCCATTGTTCTAGATACTGAAAGTCTATTGCAACTTTCAGGGGAATAATGTGGGTTTTTTTTGTAAAGGGCTTTCTATAAAGATACTGATGACAGTTCTTAACTGTGGTATACAACTTTCCCATTGTTCTAGATACTGAAAGTCTATTGCAACTTTCAGGGGAATAATGTGGGTTTTTTTTGTAAAGGGCTTTCTATAAAGATACTGATGACAGTTCTTAACTGTGGTACTCAACTCAACCACAACAGAACATTTTGTAATAGCTACAAATAGGCATTACTTACAGCATGTCACCAATTTTATCCTTTCTGCACATGAAAGCCAGTGTTTGTCTGCTTGTATGTATCTCAAGTTTGCAACAGTCAGCCAGTTCAAAGAAAATTTAGTCTTTGAGCCTTGATGCATATACACCCTGGAGTTATCAAGGGAAAGCTAAAAGGTCAAAATGATTGGTCTTCACATCATTAATTTTCATGAATTATATTTGCTGACTTAATACATTAAAGAAAGAAAGAAATGTTTTATTTAACGACGCACTAAACACATTTTATTTTGGGTTATATGGCGTCAGACATATGGTTAAAGACCACACAGATATTGAGAGAGGAAACCCGCTGTCACCACTTCATGAGCTATACTCTTTTCGATTAGCAGCAAGTGATCTATAATAATGACGACAGTGAACATATGATTTTCAAAATTTTGAATAGCGACAATTGCTAATCACTTTAAAATTTAAATTGTGTAGTAATATTTGAAACTTGAATAGTGAATTGTGACAAGATACTGAATAAAATGTTCCATGGACAAATCAAAAGAAAAATATTTTATTGCTTCCCAAATGATTATGAGTATTTCGAAACAGGCCCAAATCCATGTTAATTTTTAAAACCTGTATATATGTGTCCATTATAGGAAACCATGTTGTGTAATCTGTGAACCTGAGGCTCTGGTACTCTGGTAGGGGTGGGACGTAGTCCAGTGGTAAGACGCTCGCTCGATGCGCAGTCGGAGTGGGATTCCCCGTTGGTGGGCCAATTGGGCTATTTCTTGTTCCAGCCAGTGCACCACAACTGGTATATCAAAGGTCGTGGTATGTACTACCCTGTCTGTGGGATGGTGCATATAAAAGATCCCTTGCTGCTAATCAAAAAGAGTAGCCCATGAAGTGGTGACAGTGGGTTTCCTCTCTCAATATCTGTGTGGTCCTTAAACATAAGTCTGATGCCATATAACCATAAATAAAATGTGTTTAGTGCGTCTTTAAATAAAACATTTCTTTCTTTCTTTGGTACTCTGGTATTCTGTCGCAGCTTTAGATCTCATCATTTGGGCATAACAGGATTTGTGTCTGTTCTGAGCACAGTGGGGTTTTTTTTTTATTTTTTTTTTTTTTTTTTTTTTACATACAATAACGTTATTAACAATGGCTGAAGAGTTATGGATGTTCATAAATGCATTTAAAATTCAAACATAACAACATTTCAGTAGTGTTGAGGTGAAATATTTTAAGGTCAGCATGTTTGTACATGTATTTAATTTTGGCATGTTTATTTTGGGCACCGTAACTTTGTAATCTAAAGATATGCCTGTTGTGGGATGTGCTGTTCAGTCTTATTATTTAACGCGTATATAAAAGATCCCTTGCTGCTGTTTGGTGGGAGAATCCTATGTGGCAGTATCACGTTTGTTCTCTCACTATCTAGACAAAGTTACAATAACTGTAAGCCAGTTAGAAAAATTAAAAGTTTGTTTTGGTTAATGACACCACTAAAGCACATTGATTTATTAATCATCGGCTATTGGATGTCAAACATATGGTCATTTTTGACAGTTATAGAGGAAACCTGCTACATTTTTCCATTAGTAGCAAGGGATCTTTTATATACACCATCCCACAGACAGGATAGCACATACCAAGTCTTTTGATATACCAGTCGTGGTGCACTGGCTGGAATGAGAAATAGCCAGTAAACCAGTTAAATACCAAATACATGAAACTGTAATTTAAAATGTGCTGATGGTAGGAATACACCATATTGGAATCTCACTGGGTCTATCCCATCCCAACCAGTGCCCCCACAACTTGTATATCAAAGACTTTGGTATGTGCTGTCCTGTTTGCATTGAAGTGTAAATAAAAGATCCCTTGCTGCTAATGGATGAATGCAGCGGATTTCCTCTGATGACTGTGTGTCAAAATATGACCGATTTTTTTATTATTCAATTCATCTTTTACAATCATCTTTAAACTTAGTGGTAATTAAAATGGCTACCACTATTTTGGACAGCTTAACATGAACCTTGCCTAATCATTTGCTCATCTGAAGTACATGTAGTTTAATACGAAACATCTGGGATATTTTGATATGCAAAATTCCTTTTGAAACAACTGTTTACACTAAACATGAACACATTCCTAGCAGAGGAATGAAAAATGAAAATGAAAGTAATATGAAAATACTAATCCACCACCAATACCACCCCCCCCCCCTCAAAAAAAAAAGAACAAAGAAAGAACGAAAAAAAGAAAAGAAGCCGAACAAAAAACCCAAAACAAACAAACAAAAAACATAAACAAAACAATACATGCATGTACAAATCAAAAAAGTCCAACCAAAAAGAAGAAGAAAACAAGAAAACCAATGTCAAAATCATTATCAAAATCTACTAATGAAGCTAAAATTGGCCTTTAAAAATAGAATTTACAATCAAAATCTACTTACAATTTGCTAGTATGAAACAAATTGATTTATCAAGCCTTAATGAGAAGTGTTCTGACAATTTAATGCTCAGTGCAGAAAAGGAGTTCTGTTTTTATACACTGTACTAGTACACAAATATTTGTTAAGACACCTACACATTGATAATCTATACGTAGGCGAAGATGATTTGCTGCATGCACTGCTTCTCATTTTGGATCAGATATTTCCTGCTAGTGAACAAATTTGATGATAAAACTACAGTCAAACCTATTTTAAGCAGTCACCTGATCTTGGTAATGGTTGAAGGAAGGAAGGAAGGAAATAGTTAAGTTGTATTATGCATTTTGTTTTATTGTTGACAATAAATTGTGCTAAAATTTATGTATGCTATATATAAGGTGTTTCAAACGAGAAAAATCCAATATGGCTGACTTTGGAAATGAAAGAAAGAAGTGTTTTATTTAACGATGCACTCAAAACATTTTATTTACGGTTATTTGGTGTCGGACATATTGTTAAGGACCACACAGATATTGAGGGAGGAAACCTGCTGTCGCCACTTCATGGGCTACTCTTTATGATTAGCAGCAAGGGATCTTTCATATGCACCATCCCACAGACAGGATAGTACATACCACGGCCTTTGATATACCAGTTGTGGTGCACTGGCTGAAACAAGACATAGCCCAATGGGCCCACTGATGGGGATCGATCCCAAACCAACCGCACGCTTTACCACTTGGCTACGTTCTGCCCCTTTGGTAATGGTTGAAATACTGCCACTTAATTAAAACAGTTCACTACTGTAACTTAATACAGATCAACTTGCCAACACACCACTATGGAGTGGGGAGTGGGGGTAGGCAGCACATGCCACTCACAATGCACGGTATTCTTTCTGATGTACGTTTTACAAACAGCCTTCGCTTTCCATCTTATTTTAAAGTTTACACTTGTGAAAATCTTGGCAATGAATGACCATGATGGTGACTCAATTGTGTAAAAGTGGCTGTTTAAGAGAAGTGGCCACTTGAATCGGTGTGAGCAAACAGAAACATTTTAAAATTTACCCATATGTCTACTTATAACTACATGTATTTAGTGTCTACAGTTAATATGTTTGTTTTGTTTAACGACACCATGCATATTGAATAGGGGCCTATTATTTTGACAAATAAATACAATAAAAGCATATTTTTTAAGGCCATAATACATAAATTATGCTTTAAACAATCAAATACAGGCTGCATATATGTAATATAGGATATCTAATTCCTACATGTTACACCCACTGCAGTTACATAATATATGTTATGTTTGTAATTCTTGGCCAAATAGACCACCTAGCACAATTAACGCGAGTAACCAAAATAGCTATTTTTTCCTTTCTATCGTTTATTTCTCATTTCTAACAAACGACACTTGATATTTTCCTATACTAATACATACACAGGTAGTGAAACCACCAATTTTTCACAATAGTGATGTGAAACATGACATGGATACATAAAAAATTGTAACGCGAGTAACCGAAAAATATGTAACACGAGTTGCCTACATTTTATTTTAATAGAACAATACCAGTGTATGAATAATTATGCCAACATACTTCTCACTAACACCAAGTTTGTTTTTGCTTCCACTTACTGTCTAATAAGCTTAAATATATATGTGCAATCCCAGGGTTACTCACGTTACATTTTTACCATACTAATTCTTTTGGTTTGCTCAGGATTTATAATTATACATTCAACACTTATTTTTTTTATTACATTTTATTAGTTAAATAATCAATGTATATTATTAAAAAAAAGAACAAGGAAATATGATTAGTTTTCATACTGTGAATATAGTCGGTTACTCGCATTACAATGTGTCCGCTATTTGGTAATGGCTAAAATAATAGATTATAAAGAAAAATAACAGTTTTTAAATGTCAAACTGTTATCGAAAGAAACATCAGAAAGCCACACAAATCAACTGGGTAAATATTACCAACAAATTAAACTTACAATAAGTTAAACAATGTATATATTATTAACCATTTTCTGGAATTAACGTAAATTTTTTGAAAATTGAAATTCGAATTAAAACAACTCTAAAAAGAAGTAGAAAATTTGAAATGTCCACAACTGTTGGCAATGTCATTCCACTCTGTACTGATCTTTGAAAGAGTGAATGGCACTGATTTGGAATTGGTTGTTTTCATGTGGTGCACATGTTGAATTCCAGGGACTGTAGTAGGACTTTTGAATGAGTATGCCATTCACCCTTTCAAAGGACAGTACAGAGTGGAATAGTCCCAATGCAGTACCAAATTTTCAAGATTCTGAAATCATGGATGGTGACTGGTATGTTGTTGAATAAGATGGGACATTGTTCCCAGGAGAAGTGATTGACATCGGCTTGCAGGAGAATGACTATCTGGTATCAGTGATGGAACCAGCAGGATGTTATTGGAAATGGCCACTTACTACATGAGAAATAAGAGGAATAAAATGATTAAGGCTCTAGACAAACCTGATATTGCCAACAGTTGTGGACATTTCAAAATTTATACTTCTTTTAAAGTGTTGTTTTAATTCAAATTTCAATTTCCTAAATTTTGACGTTAATTCCCGAAAATGGTTAATTTATTCATTGCTTAACTTGTTGTAAGTTTAATTTGTTGGATATATTTACCCAGTTAATTTGTGTGGCTTTCTGATGTTTCTTTCAATAAAAGCTGACATTTAAAAACTTAAGTTTCTTTAAAATCTAATTTTTTGGGTCATTACCAAATAGCGGACAAATTGTAATGCGAGTAACCACAACGCGAGTAGTGAACTATTTTGATAACCAAAAATGTAGTTATTGTACAATTTCAAAACTCTTATTATATAAAGATACCTAAACACCATAGCTATACACCAATATATCCACTTTTATCATAACTGTTACAGTATGAGGAGACTTTGGATTTTAAGTGTGTTCTTTTTTTGTCATGTCCTTTTTTTGTAACGCGAGTAACCAGTTTACACATTCACAGTATGAAAACTAATCATCATATTTCCTTTTTCTAATAAAACGTAATAAAAAAAAAAATTGTTGAATGTATAATTATTAATCCTGAGCAAATCAAAAGAATTAGTATGGTAAAAATGTAACACGAGTAACCGTGGAATTGCTCATAGAGTGTTAGTATGAAAACCCACTACATTTTTCCATTAGTAGCAAGGGATCTTTTATATGCACCATCCCATAGACAGGATAGCACATACCACAACCGTTGATATACCAGTTAAGCTAAAAATTTAGTGTCTAAACTGTATTATTACACAAAATGTGAAGCTGTAGGCAGACCGAGATGTCGACAAGAAGAAGTTTGTTTTGTTTAACGACACCAGTAGAGCACATTGATTTATTAATCATCGGCTACTGGATGTCAAACATTTGGCAATTCGGACTCGTAATCATCAGAGAAAACCCGCTACCTTCTTCCATTAGCAGCAAGGGATCTTTTATATGCACCATCCCACAGACAGGATAGCACATATCACAGCCTTTGACATGAGATGTCGACAAATTCTCACCATGGCACCAAAAGCACACAAATATAAATCAATCATGTTCAACATCTGTGAAAGTCAGGGCACTGTTCACAGACAATGTGCACTCCACAACCACTTGCATGCATTTAGTCCAAAAATAACCACCGTAACATCTATTATTTGATGTTTATTCCATGTTGTCAAAACACATGGTTATAGAAACTACTGCCAAGGGTCACTTATCAACAAACCAAGCAGCATTCATTTGTTTGTTGATATATCACTTCTGTGATAAATTCTATCCCTGCACATGTCACAGTTATTTCTATAGGTAAGTATTAGATTCACGGCCTCAACAAAAGAGACAAGAAGTTCTAAATACAATATGCATATTATTGTTATATTATATTAAAAAAATTTTTTATTTATAAATCAATGATAGTTTATAAATGAATTAATTTTCTTAATGAAGTGTTTGTGATATGAATTAAACATATACATCACTTTGACCTTCTTTTCGGGGCGGGGCGGGGTGGGGTGGGGGGGGGGGCAGGATGTAGCCCAGTGGTAAAGTGCTTGCTTGATGCATGGTTGGTCTAGGATCGATCACTATCAGTGGGCCCATTGTGTTATTTCTCGTTCCAGCCAGTGCACCAAGACTGATATATCAAAGGCTGTGGTATGTGCTATCCTGTCTGTGGGATGGTGCATATGTAACAGGTTTCCTCTCTAAGACTATATGTTAAAATTACCAACATGTCTGACATCCAATAGCTGATGATCAATAATTCAATGGGCTCTTGTTGTGTCGTTAAACAAATAAAAAAATCTGGATCACACAATTTGCACAATGTTCTCATTTAGCATACATGTACACGTAGTTCATGATTTTGCAAATCTGGGTAAAAACACGGAAAATACTGGAGATCAAGAAAGTTTTGTGAACAACAATTGTATTTCGAAAACTGTGAATGAATAATGAATGCAATGCTTTATTCCCACAATAAATATGCTGACTTTGTTACAAGTAAAATAACCCAAAAATATACTTTATTTCATTATTAGCATGATATTCCTTAAATGGAAACTCTCACAAAACATTAGATTCATCTTGTTATCACCTTATTGTATAGATAGAAGCAATCAAAATCCACAATTATATAATCAGGGGTGGGAATTGGAGAACTGTGAAAAAGAGGAAATCTAGAGGGGTCCCGGAAATTCTTCAAATCCTAGATTAAAATCTGTGCCATCTGACACATTTTGGAGGAAAGGACGATTAAAATGCGAGGAAACACAATGTTCCATGAGAGGAAAACAGCTGATTGGAGAATTCCCACCCCTGATAATACACGATACAATCTACCAAGCGTGAAGGGATTGGATTAATACACATTCACATTTTCAAGTCAACAAGCATTTTTAAAATGTCAACATACAAACTTTCTGTAAGTTACAGGCAGCTAAGAAGCCTACGTAACCCTGTCAATTGAAACAAGCAAGCTTTCTGCCAGAAACTAATTTGAGGGTGTGTAATAAATACAAAACAGATCAAAAGTGCTCCTAATGTGGTTATGAGTTTGAAATCTTTTGAAACTGGATATTGCCTTTCATGTATTTTGACAAATTGCTAAACAGCAGTTCTCTTACTTTTAATCTTTCTAAAAAAAAAAAAAAATAAAAAAATAAAAAAAAAAAAAAAAATCATTAATTTGCAAGATTTTAGAGTACATGTATGTAATTTTACTCTTCGTACCCTCTCGCAGAAACCCCAACAACATATGCTGCATGATACACACAGATTGTAACCATGAATTAAATTCATGGTGGGGTTGGGGGGGGGGGGGGGGCAGTGTTTAGAGCAAGTTAATTATTTTTACAGTCTTTGAGTAACATAACAGCTAATACAGATGACATCATAATACTTTCTATATGTAGCTTGGGATACTGTTGGCATGTTGTAATCTTTCATGATGTAATACATAATGTTTCTAGATATACATTCTATATATACAGGGGCCGGGATTTAGATCATTTGGTTGAATGCTTACCTGAGGTGCTTGCGTCGCTGGATCAAACTACCTCAGGTTTTTTCTCGTCTCAACCAGAGCACCACAACTCATCAAATTTTGTGTGTAGTATGTGCTATCCTGTCTGTGGAAAAGTGCATATAAAAGATACCTTGCTGCTAATGGAAAAATATAGCAGGTGACTACATATAAGAATTACCAAATGTTTGACATCTAATAGCCGATAATTAATTAATCAATGTACTCTAGTGGTGTCGTTAAATAAAACAAACTTTACATATACAGTATATATATATATATATATATATATATATATATATATATATATATATATATATATATATATTAGAATCTCATTGGCTCGAACACTGTCGGTGCATCAAAGTCTGTTCGACCCATCGGGTAGTTCGAACCATGCATTCGGCCGTTGTCGGGTGCTTCTGTAACACAAAAACCAATCGGAATACCTCGCATATTTCCGTAAAACTGGCTTGGGCGAGATGGTCCGATTGACTCATAAGTAACGAAGTCGCCTTCAAATGTCGGATGAGATACATATTTGTAACTATTATTTATCAGCGTTGAATAAACAAATAACAAACACACTGGTAGTCTGCATTTATAAATATTTATTAATTTAAAAAATCGTTCTTTATTATGCTGTTGTAGAATCTTTTGCGACGTATTGACAACGTTGAGAAAAGAATGAAAGTGCATGAAGCACAGGCGGAGGCAAGGTTCATGCAAGGTTCATTCAGCTCACGATTATCGTAGTACTATTATCTGTACTAGAAAGATAATTACCGATAGGTGCTAAATAAACAACATGAGAAGCCGGCATTTGATCTAGGATTAATTCGTTCCACTTCCGAATTTATATTAACTTACTTTGTGACCGACGTGAAAGGGTCAATGAAAAATTCGTAAATAAATATAAATTATTTTTTGTATTTCTTCGGATCGACTTAGTCGTTCGAGCTATATATGTTTAATTTTACAGTTCGGACTAATAAACTGGTTCGAGAGAAAGCTTCTGTTCGACCCTAGGGGTATTCGACCAATCAGCACCAAAATAAAAGGGTTTAATAGAGAGAAAAAATCGGGACATTGTTCTTGGTTCGAGAATACCGGTAGGTTCGACCGTTGGGCGTTCGAGCCAATGAGATTCTACTGTATATATATATACTCACAATTCTTAAATGCAAACTCAACAACTCACATAAATACAAAAGTCTGAAATCTGTCCTTCTAACTTTTTATTTGCCATAGTTGACAATGTTTTATTTGGGGTTTTATGAAGAACTTGGGAAATGAGACCATATGTTGCATCTTTAAAGCATATATATCAATGACAGTGGTTCTTTGGGATGTGGGGAAAAAAATGTTATTCCATAAAAGCAGAGACATATTTAACAACACTTTTATTTCCATTATCCAAATTATAAAGGAAATTAAATCAATTATTTGGGATATAATTTGTTTTGGATGTCAGGATAGAAAGGAAGGGAAAGGAGTGGTTGTGTCTAACATATGGTAACGGTGATACTTACTCTTGTGAGAAACCTGCTGCTGCCACACACTTATACCAGTTAACAATAATGGGACATCAATAGTAATCACAAGCCATACACAGGAAGAAGGAAGGAAATGTTTTATTTAACGACGTACTCAACACATTTACGGTTATATGGCATCAGACATATGGTTAAGGACCACACAGATATTGAGGGAGGAAACCTGCTGTCACCACTTCATGGGTTACTCTTTTCAATCAGCAGCAAGGGATCTTTTATATGCACCATCTCATAGACAGGATAGCATATACCCCAGCCTTTCATATACCAGTCATGGTGCACTGGCTGGAACGAGAAATAGCCCAATGGGCCCACTGATGGGAATCGATCCAGACATCCTGCGCATCAAGCGAATGCTTTGCCACTGGGCTACGTCTTACCTCTCCATACACAGGACTTCAAATATACTGAATCACCAGTTGGGATAGAGAAAAACCCAACTGATGGGACTCTTGGCATAACAGACAATTTTTGACTTCTAGCTAGGCTACTTGTGAGTTACAACTTGCACTCACCATTCCCCCCCCCCCCCCCCCCTCCACCACAATAAATCTATTTCATTAAGTGCAATCTTATACAAATATAATTTGCTGTAATCTGGTCAAAATGCATAAAAATCACCATCACTTTTTCTTTCTTTTCTTTTTAAATTTTGTTCAGATTTTTTCCCCCACTATAAAACTAGAGAATAAAAATAAATCAAGGAAAAAACACACACATAAAAAAAATGTGTTGTGGGCTGGATCATTCAAAGAACAAAACAAAACAAAACAGCCGACATTTTTCTATTGACCTTTGATCCATATAAATATACCTTCAAATAAGTAGTCTACCATGACACATTATCTATTTTCAACCTACAATGCATGTTATTCAATGGGAAAATAAATAATCTTTAGTACATGTACCTGAATTGATGATGCACAATCACATTTTCCAAACTTAATAACACCATTTAAAATATATTCTCAATGTATTTTCTAGTTAGTTTAAAAACAAAAATCAATGTGACCATGACCTTTAACCCACTGAGCTACAAAGGGTAGTACAGTACATGACTGTATTCAAATATTTAAATGCTCAACAATGAAGGGATAAACATACATGCCCAAAAAAGCCCCAAAACAATTAGGCTTCAGAATGTGAGGACTTTTTATTACCTTGAGGCTAACGGAGAAATCACTGTTGTTCTTCAGCTGATAAACATGGTGGCTTATCCATGCAAACTCAATCAGTTCACATTGTCAGAGAAATTATGTAAATTCAGCTTGTAACCTAACATATTTAGACCACTGAGAGACCCAGCACAAAACATCATCTCTCGAGTGAATCCCTTATCGTCTGCCATCAGTGCCAACCGATTTGATTACTTGGTTTCCATACCAGCAGATAAGTTGGACCGAGTACCATGGGACCATTAAGGGATATAATTCAATCATTACATTTTACTTGGTCTCGGTGCTACACCAGACGTGTTAGCTAGCTTCACCTGCTTGCATGTATAAACAAAACTCCATTGAAAAATGGGTTTGTAATTGTATCCTAATTTTGTAGCATGCAAATATAGTTACAGCATTAATTGCAAAGGACTTGAAGTAAATGTTTTATTTAACGACGCACTCAACACATTTAGTACAAGACCATGTCAATTTATCTATGTCGGTGAGTCAGGAAGGTTTGAACATTGATTCTTATGTAAGAATATGTGTAGATTTCAGATCTGTAGTTCTTATTTGCCTAAACATGTATGTTAATTGGGAATTTGCATACTTTTAATGGTACGTCAAGATCAATTTGTGTTTGATCTGCTGTTACCCAAAAACAAGTCCACGGGACAGACTCCAATTTCAGTTATAAGGGAGATTGAACTCTTTAAAAATGCTTTTTGTGACACTAAATATCCAAACTTTGCATTTTGATTTGCTGGATTTTCATAATTGGTCAATTTGACCTACATTTTCAAGGTCAAATGAAGGTCATTATTTCTGAATATATAATATGCTGTAAATGACAAATCATTGGTTCCTTTTAATTCTTTCCAATAAAATTGATCAATAATGGTCATATTATGACTTTGGTTTATAGATATATCCATTACACATTTAGTAGGGGTGCTTCTGGATTGAAATTTCAGGGGCAGATCCATAATTTGACGAAAGGGGGAGATGCTTAGGAAAAGATTACGTCCACATTTTGTTGCTAGAATAAACAGTTATATTGACTTTAATTAGATAATAACATTATAACTTAAATATTGATGATATTCAACCACTCCCCCCAAAACCCCCCAAACAAAAACAATACCCCAAAACAAACAAACAGACAATAATAATAATAATAATTTTTCTTAATTTGTGCCAAATGACTTTAAATGATCTTAACATGACGGGGTACCTACACTCTTTGTAAACCTTACACAATATAGCATTAAGCATGTGTCCCCATTTCTAACAAAACATGTCTGAAATTGTATTTGCCTAGTCGTTTAGAAAGACAGATTTCATTTCATTTTACACCAAAACCAAAGATTATACAAAACATATATAAATTTATATTTCATATTTTCATTCATAAACATCTTTGGAACAATTAGTTAACTTAAAAATATCATTTGACTTTATTCAGGTTGAGAAACAATCAATTTAATGAGTACTTCTTTGTCTCTGGGTAGGGGCTGACAGAGGAAACAATTTCGACATACCATTAAAAACATGCACATTCCCAGCTAACACACACGCAATCTTAGTGCCAAGATTACCGTAAGTGTATGTTAGGTGTGCAGTTACAATGATCTTAGGGGACCAGGTTTATTTTTCATAACTGCTATACCAATGCAAATTATAATAGCCTGTCAGTTTGTATGCATTGTAGTGCCAGTTATCTACATACAGTATCTAGCTTAAAAAATGACACCCAAAAGGTCAAAATGGCATGAGTACCTACCTTTACCATAAACCATACTCTACATAGATCTCAATAAAGGTCAATTTAGCGTGGGTACCTACTCTCAGCATAAACCGTATCCTGCACAGATCTCAGTAAGCATGATGGGTACCATTAATTAAAAAAAACCCCATGTTTTAAACACTTGCAAACACATTGTTTCGAGATAAATTCATTTTAATGTCAAGATTCCCCATAGTATGCTTGTACACTGTAATGATCTAATGTAATCATATCTATTAAGAGTAAACCTTATGTAGCATAATTGTAAAAAGCCCTACCCTCAAGGTTGTAAAAAATGTAAAAACTTAAATTTTCCCTACTTTGACACTAAATGACCTTAAATTACCTCCAAAATGACATTTAAAGGTCACGTTTGCATGGGTACCTACCCTTACCATAAACCGCACCCATCCTCACTATAAACCATACCCTGTACAGATCTCAGTAAGCAATGGTACCCATTTCTAACAAACCATGTCCCAAAATGTGGACGTAACCTTTACCTAAACATCTCCCCCTTTCGTTAAATTATGGACCTGCCCCTAAAATGTCAATCAGGAATCACCCCTACTAGATGTGTAATAGATATATCTATAAACCAAAGTCATAATATGAACATTATTGACCAATATTATTGGAAAGAATTAAAAGAAACAAATGATTTGTGTCATTTACAGCATATTATATATTCAGAAACAATGACCTTCATTTGATCTTGAAAATGTAGGTCAAATTGACCAAGTATGAAAGTCCAGCAAATCAAAATGGAAAGTTTGGATATTAAGCATCACAAAAAACATTTTTAAAGAGTTTAATCTCCCCTATAGCTGAAATTTGGGGTCTGTGTCCCGTGGACTATTGTTTTGGGGTAGCAGCAGATCGAACACAAATTGACTTTGATGTACCATTACAAATATGCAAATTCCCAATTAATGTACAGGTTTAGACAAGTAAGAGTTGCAGATCTGAAATCTACACATATTGTTACATAAGAATCAATGTTCAAACCTTCCTGACTCTCTGACATAGATAAATCGACCTGGCTCCTGGACTAATTTTATTTATCCTTAACAATGGCATCAGACATATTGTTAAGGACCACACAGATATTGAGAGAAGAAACCCGCTGTCACCACTTCATGGGCTACTCTTTTCGATTAGCAGCAAGGGATCTTTTATATGCACCATCCCACAGACAGGATAGTACATACCACAACCTTTGTTATACCAGTTGTGGAGCACTGGCTGGAACGAGTAATGGACTTGAACAACAATTATATTTTTTTTAGACCAAAAACGTACAGTGCAACGTTTTACAAGTTTTATGAGTCATCTTTGATTTCTTGGAATATTAAAAATAGGCATACGTACAATGGCATGAAAAAATCCCAGTTTCACTGTACAATGAACATAAAGGTACTGTATATACAGGCTGTGAATTAATTTAGCACGATTCAGTGCTTCTGTGAATCCCTGATTTTGAGTCGGAAGCATAAGATTATGAGACAGAATCCCAAAACATCTATATTAAATTATGTTTATGATTCTGATGGAATTCTTGAAAAAAATATTAAAATCTCAAAATTCAATGCCCCATATATATATAATTATATAATGGTGTTAGCATTTGTCAAAACCTTGAGTAGTACAACAGCTGTTATTACATGTGGTTTATGAATCAATAAGTAGATTGTATTTTTGATTTCCATTTGATGTTTATTTATTATGTTTGAAATGTATAACATCTGTGGACTCAAGTAATTATAGACCTGGTCAGGAGCAGGTGTAACTCAGTGATAAAGCTCTCGTAAACAAGGGCGTCAAATATTCCACTTTACAGCACTGTCAACTGCTTTTAAGGAATCTAAGAGATAGAGGTTTCCACCTGACAATAAACATGAAATATGGAAATTAGCAAGTGAATTGGTACAAGTATGGCATATTGTAATATATATATTATTTACCAAAATATATCATACCAGTACTACATGTATATACGAGGGTTGGATGAAATATTTTGAGCCTAATTATGCTGCACTTTTGGAATGAGTTTCTTCACTAGTTATTTTTCAACATAGTCCCCTTGACGGTCCACACATTTCTGCCAGCGGCACTGCAGAACCTGGATCCCTGCTTTGTAAAAGGTTTTTTCTTGCCCCTCAAAGAAGTCTTGAACGGCAGTTTTGACATCATCAGCATGAAAATGCTTGCCAGCTAAGTGTTTCTTCATGTTTGGGAAGAGATGGAAGTCTGAGGGTGCCAGATCAGGGGAGTATGGTGGATGCTGAATGAGGCTGAAGCCAGTTATGGACAGTAGCTATTGCAATGATGGACTTGTGAGAGGCGGCGTTGTCCTGGTGGAACAAGACACCTTTTGTCAACTTCCCTTTTCTTTTCTTCTTGATAGCTTCATGCAGCTGCCTTAGCAAGTTGGCATAGTACTTCCCATTGATGGTCTGGCCTTTTGGAAGGTAGTCCACAAACACAACCCCCTTGGCATCCAAAAACATTGAGGCCATCACTTTTCCAGCAGATGAAATGACCGTTGCCTTCTTTGGAGGAAGTGACGCTGGGTGTTTCCAATGCATGGACTGTTTTTTGGTCTCTGGTTTGAAGTGATGGACCCAACACTCATCCTCAGTCAAATAATGTTCAATGCAATCAGCTGGATCTGCTTCAAAAAGCTCCAAGTTTTCCATCAAGCAGAAACCTTTGGCATTCCAAGTTCTTTGGTTAGAATGTTCTTGACTCGCTCATGGGAGATGCCAATGGCAGCAGCTATGGAGTGAATAGTTAATTGTTTATCATCCATCACCATTTGGTGTACAGGATTAATGTATTCCTGTGTGGAGGCAGTTGAAGGCCTGCCAGATCTTGGTTCATCTTCAATGCTTTTTCTACCCCTCTTGAATTCTGCTGCCCACCTTTTCACAGTGGCAAATGAGGGAGCACTATTTCCTAATGTACTGACCATATCGGCATGGATTTGCATGAGAGTTAACTCTTTAAAATTCAGATACTTGATGACGGCCCGGTACTCAGTTTTCTCCATTTTCACGAAAAGTTGATACCTCTGAACTTCAAAGTCCTGCTGCAGTCACCAAAGATGTTTTGAACTTGAAACAAAATAGCTAGTTAGTCATCAGAAGAGCTGAATTATTTGCCTACCAAGCTTCATTGCTCCAGCAGCACTTCATCATAGTTAGGCGTAAAACATTTTATTCCACCTTTGTATATATACCGGTAACATCACACATCCTTACTAAATATGACATCATCACAATTTGGCATATGACATCACATAGTTTAAAGAATTTGGTTTACTCTGTTTTAATTTTTAAATTTTGTAATAAATTGGTATTTCATTATACAATGTACTGAAATAACTTTTTAACAAACTACATTTAAACAGGAGTCTAACATTTTAAAATTGTGTAACAATCTCTGAAATTTGCATAGTGAATCACAATGCTATACTGCAGGGCTGTACCTCAGGGGGGGCAGAATCGAACTTTTTGTTTTTTGTACTCCAGAAAATAGCATACACATCTCAGGGTTTAATTTGTATAGTGTTTCATTTATTTATAAAAAGTATAGTGCCCCCGCTAGGATTATGATCAGGGTACGGTTCTGTACTGAACAAAGGTTCCCTGCTAGTTTTTATTATTAAATTTATGTCCCTTGTGAAATAATTTTCATTTGCTACTTGCTAAAGATTGTGACAATTAAGTGGAAATTATTTCACTCGGGACATAAATTAGATAATACCTGACAACTCATTTATTATCCTCTACGAATATGGTGTCGATGTTTGTAAAAACCTTGAAAAGTACAAAAGCTATTATTATTTGTCTTTTATAAATCAATGCAAGTTCTACCATTTGATCTGGTTATTTCCTTCGTCCAGTAACAAAAATATACTTTTAAAATAAGAATGAAACCGTCTGGATGTATGTAGATAAATTGGCATATATACCTCATGTTTGAAACACAATTACTTTTAAAACCTTTTTTAAAATGATGCAACAGGCAACCCAATAAACCCCCCACCCCACCCCCCCCCCCCCCCCCCCAACCATGCAATGGATTTAACACTTTTATACTATTATTAAACAACAACAAACAAACTATACCATCACACTCACATTCATCACACTCCTTAAAAGTTCCAGCACCGACTTATATTTGTTATTTCTGCATATTTCCGATGCAGATTTCTTCTGCCATCAGAGTATTCATCAAATTTCAATAGCAGAAATGTATTGGCAATGTGTGCTTATTAATTATTTCTGCATATTTCCCATGAGGGTTTCTTCTGTTCAGAGTACATTCCAAAATTTTCTATAAAAAAACCCGTATTAACAATGTGTGTGACAATTAACAGCAGTTTTTAAAAAGGTTATTCTATAATTCTTGTGGGTAGCTATTGACAAAAGCTGGGCTAGTCATATTGGCACACTGATCATCTATAGTCCGTCCCACAGGGAACACCTTTTTTTCATTCTATGGAAGTTACTACAAGTTATTTATTTCTGAGCCTAATGATTTGCAAATTGCACACACAAATAGTATATTTTTGTCATTTCCAAAACACTTTCACTTTTCTTATTATTTCAAACCAAACTGAAATTATTTACAAAAAATATGTTTATAGAATGATGGGATGGACTATAGTTGGACTGACCAAATAACGTACGAGTAAATACACTGAATGTCGATTTGACATGGGAAATCACACCAAGCATAGCAAAGACAGCAAACAGATTAAATTGGACTCCCACCCACAACAGCCATGTCTTTTCACACACAGATTTTACTGCATTACAGGGATGAAAACAAACAGGTGCAAATTAAGTGCATTTTGCCAATTTGCAAATGGTGCACATTTACAAGTTAGGCAAACATTAATGCCAAATATATTTTAGACATGTGTAAGTTTTAAATGCAGGCATAATAAGAGTTGTGTCATAAGGGTGACATTTCCTTTAATTTACTGTAAATTGCTAAAGAAGCATTCTCAAAGTTGCAAGTACAATATTTCACAATTTTATACATATTTGTGATAACTATAAATTAATCAATTCCACATTCAGTGGACTTGTAAAACCAGTATCTGTGTAATCTGGGGGTGGTGGGGGTCGTAGTCCAGTGGTAAAGCACTTGCTTGAAGCACAGTTGGTCTAGGATCAATCCCCATCAGTGGGTCTATTTCTCGTTCTAGCCTGTGCACCATGACTGGTATATCAAAGGCTGTGATATGTGTGATCCTGATTGTGGGATGGTGTATATATATATAAGATCCTTGGCTGCCAATGGAAAAATGTAGAGGATTTTCTCTTAAGACTTTCCTCAGAATTAGTAAATGTTTAACCCCCCAATAGCCAACTTGATTAATTAATTAATGTCGTATAGTTGTGTCACAAAACAAAACAAACTTTAATACGATGTTCAGATATATGGTCAAAGATCAAAACAAACTTTAATACGATGTTCAGATATATGGTCAAAGATAAAACATAAAGTAAGAAAGGACATCCACTAGAATTTTTTCTTCTTCTTTTTTCTTCTCTTGTTTTAGCTAAACAAAACTAGGATCTTTATGGATTTGTTTTAGTCAATCTAAAATGCGTGGAAAAATATAGCAGATTTCCTCTCTAAGACTATATGTCAAATGACTAAATGTTTGACATCCAATAGCCAAGCCGATGATTAATAGATCAATGTGCTCTAGTGGTGTCGTTAAACAAAACAGACTTTAACTAATAAAATCTACTAGCCTGCATTCAGTGCATTGGTTTGATGTTACTTATCTGTTGTCATAACGCTAAAAATTAAATCCTGTTAGAAATTTTTGTACCATTTAGCAAATGGATATGAAGTAAAATTACCTTAAGATATATAACATACTGTAAATCACGTAGACTATAAACTTAATATTTTACTTTCAAAAACAGGTTACTCGCAACAGTCTACTGGGCAGCATTGGTTTCGTTGTGTATTCGTACACTCATTTAGACTGTACTTCAATAAAATAAATAAAAAATTCTAAAGTGACGCACACCGAGTTAATTTTCTTATACGTTTTGGATGAGATAACATTCTAAATGGCATGGGTGTGCTATGTATCGGGCACAAGATATTCCCGTGGCAACGTCAGTTCAATACAGCTGACATACTGAACCCCAATTATTTCTTTACTGAGCACAAGTTGGTTTACTGTGGCTCTAATAGAAAGTTTGTTAGTTATGTTTAACAACACCACTGGAGCACACTGATTAGTTAATCATTGGCTATTGGAAGGAAGGAGACATGTTTTATTTAACGACACACTTAACACATTTTATTTACGGTTATATGGCGTCAGACCACACAGATATTGAAAGAGGAAACCCGCTGTCGCCACTTCATGGGCTATTCTTTTCGATTAGCAGCAAGGGATCTTTTACATGCACCATCCCACAGACAGGATAGTACATGACATGGCCTTTGTTACACCAGTTGTGGAGCACTGGCTGGAACGAGAAATAGCCCAATGGGTTCAGGTATTGGATGTCAAACATTTGGTAATTCTGACACATAGTGATGAGAGGAAACCCACTTACTTTTTCTAATGCAGCAAGGGATCTTTTATATGCACCACCTCACAGACAAGATAGCACATACCATGGCCTTTGATATATCAGTTGTGGTGCACTGGCTAAAACGAGAAATAGCCCAATGGGCACACCAACAGGGATCGATCCCAAACCGACCACACATCAAGCACTTTACCACTGGGTTACATCCCACCCCGTAGCTCTAATAGAGTAAGGTGGTGGGATGTAGCCCAATAGTAAAGCTCTCACCTGATGCTTGGTCAGTATGGGATCGATCCCTGTCGGTGGGCCCACTGGACTATTCGTCGTTCCAGCCAGTGCACCACGACTGGTATATCAAAGGCTGTGGTATGTGCTATCCTGTCTGTGGGATGGTACATATAAAATATCCCTTGCTGCTAATGGAAAAATGTAGCAGGTTTCCTCTCTAGGATTATATGTCAAATTACCATACGTTTGATATCCAATAGCCAATGATTAATAGATCAATGTGCTCTAGTGGTATCATTAAACAAAACAAACTTTAACTAATAAAGTTTATTGGCCCGATTGGTTTGATGCATGTCCAGTTGATCTTTCATTCGACCAATCAAAACCTTACTTGCAAAATTATGCCAGTGATTTGAAAAGAATTTAAAAACATTCGGGATTATGCCGAGGGTATACGAAATGATTCGGTTGAATTACGAAGTATGCCGGAAACTAATTGCAATATAAAATTTAATATAAAATTTGTTTCAAGACGAAAAAAAACAACCCGTGATGGTATACAATCCAGAGTTTATTACTGTACTTTTCCCCGTTTTTTGCAATGTTGAAATAGACCGACAAGTTCTCCTACTGCATAAATAGTCTCACCCGATATTTTTAGAATTTGTATGCTCCCGAATAACGCTATAATTGGTGAAGTGTAATTGGTCGATATTTAAATTGTTATTTATAGATGAAATGTCACCTGGACATGGGAGTCCACGCAATGCTGTTAGATCTACTGGTAGACTAGTAGAGCTAATTTTAATCAGACTGGGTTTGATGCTACTTGATGCTACTTGTCTGAAATTTTGTACCATTTACCAAATGGATCTGAAGTAAAATTACTGTAAGATATGTATTTATTGTGTCTGAAGCCAAACCAATGATGCCAGTTTGTTTTATTATTATTATTAGCTAAATATATATAGACAAAAACTTTCTAACAGTTACATTTAAGTATGTATTAACAAAAAACATAAAATATTCCCCTCTTAAAAAACGAAAGAAAAGACAATCCCTCCAGCCCCAAAACACCCCCCCCCCCTCCCCAAACAAACCCACCTCTTTAATTTTCCCCATTCTATAGACTACCGGTACATGAATACAATTTTCCCTTTTTGTTTTCCTCTTTTTCTTTCTCTTACACAAAACTTCCTGCTTCTCTTTACCATGAAAACACCCTATCCTCTTTTTTTCCTCTTTACTTTCCCATTTAATTGTACATCTGTTTCCACTTTAAACCGGTTTACATTTTACTTCCATCACCATATATGTACTTGTACATAAGAGCATAAATGACCGCATGCTGTATTATATATGAACCCCAGGTATCTTTCATGTAGCAAACATTTTTAAATTATTAATCCAAAATCACAATACCAATGGTATCTGAACTTTATAGATTCAAGTCTTCATAATTAAATTTCTGTTACATTCAGTACAACGCAACGTCATCCGATTGGTCCAGTCGTAGCAACAGGAGTTTGTTCATTTTTCAATGAACGTAAAAATTACGTCGTCGGGGAACGTCATATGTGATGACGTCATTTTATATGGGCAAGTTGTCTTAATGAGCGTTATTGTTTATGGATAAAAAATAATTCAAAATAAAGTATAATGTTTTAGTGTTATTATTAGCAAGTATAATTCAAATTTAATTATAAGTATTGTCTGTTATTTCTTTTACGTTCATCTGGGTATGAACAAAAAAAATCATCCGCAAACTTATGTGAGAACGGCTTCGCCAATTCACACAGTTTGTGGATGATTTTTTTTTGTTCATACCCCGATGAACGTAAAAGAAACAACAGACAATCCTTAATTGAATATTTGATAAATCTTAAACTTAAAATGAAATAGGAAAAAAAAAAGCAATAAAAAAACAACTCCATGAAGTAACCAATTACAAACCCCTTTTTTTATGCTCTTTATAGCAAATATTAATGACTGCATATCTATGGTCTCCCTACTGACATGAGAATTATGAATTCATGTAAAACTGTATATTTTAAAATAAAAAAAAAAAAAAAAAAAAAAAATACACACAAACAAACACACACACACACACCTACCCCCAAATAACACCCTCCCACCTTTATTATCCATCTTTCTTTACTAATATTCAGCTTCATTTACCAAGCCAAAAAACTAAACAAAAATGTCATTATCCCAAAACAATTTAGAAAAATACCATATCATTTAATCTGTAAACATTTGGAATATATATATACATACAGATTATTCATTCATTCATTCATTTTATTTATATTTTGTATTTTATTGTAAATAAACCTTTTTAAATTAAACATATTTTTTTCCGTTTCATTCAGAAAGTTTTTTCAGAGAAAGAGTAGATGGCACAATACTAACATAACCATAAACAAAATCAATTTTGTATCAACAAATGAACACACTACATTAGACTAGACTAGACTTTTTAAAATTGTATTTATCTATTACACATACATGTACTTACAATATATAACTCGCTACAGTCCGTACTCTTACACACGTATCTTCATCAAGACATCTAAGGTAGACAAACAGAAACAATTACGAAGGAGAGAATCACGTGCGTGCTTGCCGTCACTACTGAGTCGAAATCCTTTTAGAGTATGGTTTCACATATATCATTAGGCTGTAATTACTTAAGAGAGATTTCCCAGTCTCTAATTGAAGATGTAATGGGCAAGAAAATACTGAAATGATCTGTCCTTCATGTTTCATCCTGCAGGAAGAGTTATTGATTCCGACTCCAGCAGGACAAGCAACTGTGGTCTTTGCACCTGGCTCCTCGATGGTCTCACACTAAGTGAACCTACAATTAAATATGAACAGGACACAATGCCTGCTCATGCTGCCTGTCACCTCCGACACCTCTTTGTTGCCATTAGCACATCAACACCATTAGGTGTTTGGCCAATCTCTGCCATTACTGTTTAGTCTACAACACTTTCAGGAGAGTTTACTTAAAGGTCATTATCTAGAAAAAAAAGAGCTGTTGTGAGCTTAGTGCTATCAAGATCTTTGGAGGTGAGACTCGTTGTTGGATTAATATCCCTCCACCACACTCCAGTAGACCAATTGTATCACATTCCAACTATGGGTCTATAAACTATAAATGATGGCTTATATTCAGTCCAAAAGGCCTCATTTCATTTTGGACAGCTAAAAATGTTTTCTTTTTGCATCTGATTAATTTGGGGATGATTTGTTTAGTTCATTTATACACCAAACGTTTGACATCCAATAGCCGATGATTAAAGGTAGAGTAAACTCAAACAAGAGCTTTAACAAATGAAAAACGCATAATTTTAGAGTTAATAAAAAAACATGATTATTCCTGCTAACTGGGGGCAGCCATTTTGTTTAGTTTTTGTGACGTCTGGTGGTATAGCTTGGGGCGAAGTAACGTCAGCCCCGTCCATCTCCTCTATGCACAGTGTAAACAAAAGCTCAAATTTTTTACGACAAGGCGCTTTGCTTTCATCAACCTGACTTGTAAAACAACATAAATGACTTGATAGTATAATAAACTATTTAACTAAATATATTTCAATTTGCATCAATAGAACGAAATGGAGTTATAGTATTTTTCTTTCTTAAAGAATCCAAAGAAACAAATGCATATTATTAGGCCTATTGGTATGCTACGTTCGAGCAAAAACGACCACTCACGATACCCAAGTGATAATTTTCTTTTCTTTGGGACTACGTAATTGGTAAGTTTTGTGATTTTAGATGGGAAAGTCTACTTAATCAAGGGTTTTACAGAATTATTTACAGTAATAAAGCAGGGCGGCTGATCGATTACGATTAGAGGGGTGTCCGTGCGGTTAACACACAATACCCTGTGATTTTAATAAAAGATGCACGTCTTTTTAGTGTGTCTAGACACAGTGTCTGGGGACCGTCTAAATATACATCTGCCAATCAGAAACCACAGGTACAGGCCACAGAAAGAAAATACCAATTAACTAAGAAAACACTCCGATTATTATTTCACTACGTGGGTTAATTTATGTACGAAACATAATCCAGTTATTTCAACACTTTGACAATGGTGGTTTATTTTGTATTAAAAATAATATATAATTGTTGCTGGCTTACTGGGATGACTATTATTACAGAATATTGCGATGCATTCGCAAAAATCAGGTATGTTTTGTTTCTTCTGTTCGAAGACTAATTCCTGACGTGACACGTTAGGCATTACGTAACCACCAGCTCGCTAGAGGACGTATTCACTGGGATGATACAAAATGGCTGCACCCGTTATATATAATAACTGTCATATTTATCTGTTTTATTAATTAACTATATGATAATACTTGTTGATATTAAGCTATAATGTGCATTATATATCGTAGAATATGCATACCAGGTCAAATGCCTTAATTGTCCCTTCCTTTAAGAAATCAATGTGCTCTAGTGGTGTCATTTAACAAAAATAAACTTTAATCTTTATTTTTTATGTGCTTCCCTACTGGACAAAATCTCTCTTTCTTTCACTCTGCCATTTTTCTATCTGTCTGTCTCTGTCTCTGTCTCACATACCTATAAAACAGTATATATTTTAATATAAACACTAGATAAATATATTTTTACTTAAAAAAGAACTATTGTTTAGTTTTTACAGAAATACAAGCCCTGTAGAAAACTAACAAGAATTTGTATTTGGATGTTTTATCAACTTCATACCTTGGTCCAACATGACATAATTACTTTGGAATTTAGGGTCTTCTATTTCACTGCTTTTCTAGACTGCAACAGACATTCATAATCAACTAACACCTGTCTGGCTTCAAGGGAAACCTTTCAGTTTTCTCGTTTGAGATCAGTTTCAACAAGTTGACCTGTACCGATGGTACAGAACAAGAGTACACTAAAAGGCCATGGTGTCTTATTACATTAAAAAAGTACCACATTAAATTCGATCAAACCTTCAATCTGCTTGTTGTTATATACAGGTGGTATCTGAATGAAGGATGGGTATTACATTTCAGTGATTATCATAATAATTAATTTCATAATCGTTATGAAACAGTAACTTAAACAATAAGCTTGTATATAAACACACACACACACACACACACACACACACACACACACACACACACACACACACACACACACACACACAAAACACTACCAAAAAAACACAAAAACAACAACAAAAAAGAACAAAGTAAAACCTTCTGATATACCAATTTCAGAAATGGTCGCCGAGTCACAGCAAACCCTTTCATTTTAACTAGATTGTTTTGTGCTTATATATCCAAATAAGGTTCAAACAGGATACTGGATATATAGTGGGTTAATGGTTCATTGACAGTGGTTCATGAACAGCAAACACAAAGGATTTTAAAAGGAATGCTTAGCTGACTTAGGTGTAATGTTGCATTAAGACCCGGCCGAATCAATTAAACATTTGACAGTCGTGGAAGGTTCCACAGAAATATGTATCCACATTAGTGTCACATCAGCGTCACACCGGCAGCTTGATGACCAGACCAAAATTCAATTTCACAGTACTCGAATGTAAATTGAATGCCACCTCCAGTCAAATTCACAGACGTGCCAAAAGAGTTGAACTGGGAGATAAAAGTTTAATATCTTGTGTGTCTACGTGGACAACATCGACTCCCAGGAGACGAGGAATGCCAGAATTGGCTTCAGACAATCAGCAGCTGGGGTAATCGGCAACATTTCCTCATACAGCTAATGATTATTTGGGAGGATTGAACTTTATTTGAAAAATAAACCAATATCAAATCAAATGCTGGTTTTCACAGAATCGCAGAATTTTAAAACCAGTGCTCTATAATCAATGTGCCAGGGTGCAATACTAAGTGAAACATTCAGTAAATATATGTGAAGACAAACTACCATTATGTATTTCAAGTGATACACTTGCCTATATCACATACAATGTTGGTAAGGGATTTTATTTTCAAGTTCTTATTTCCATGCTTATATATCCAATTAAGGTTCAAGAACACTGTCATGGGCACACACCTCAGATATCTGGGCTGTCTGTCCATGAGAGTGGGTTAGTTATTAGTTGTTTGTGGTTAGTGAGAGAGAAGAGGGTGTAGTGGTCTTACACCTACTCATTGAGTCGTTAAAACTCACTCTGGGTGGGAGCCGGTACCAGGCTGGGAACCCAGTACCTATCAGCTTTATGTCCGATGACACCAACGAGGCCGGTGGTAAAGGATAAACACTGCAAGAGAAACCCTCACTTATACAAGTGTACTTGGGGCATGCATGCCATGTTACAGGTATAATTATTCTTTATTATTCCAGTAAAATATTTTATTTGTTTGTACCTTGAAAACCATTCCTGAAGACTTAATTAATTTGGAAGATACATATAGATGGGAAAGTAAGCATATTGTCATGAATGAAAGAAAGAAATGTTTTATTTAATGACGCACTCAACACATTTTATTTACGGTTATATGGCGTCAGACATATGGTTAAGGACCACACAGATTTTGAGAGGAAACCCGCTGTCGCCACTACATGGGCTACTCTTTCCGATTAGCAGCAAGGGATCTTTTATTTGTGCTTCCCACAGGCAGGATAGCACAAACCATGGTCTTTGTTGAACCAGTTATGGATCACTGGTTGGTGCAAGTGGTTTACACCTACCCATTGAGCCTTGCCGAGCACTCTCTCAGGGTTTGGAGTCGGTATCTGGATTAAAAATCCCATGCCGCGACTGGGATCCGAACCCAGTACCTACCAGCCTGTAGACCGATGGCCTAATCACGACGCCATCGAGACCGGTCATATTGTCATGAAAAATGGCAAATACAGAGACACATAATTAAGCTACCTATACCTAAATGCTGTGAAGAATTGAATTTCGTATAGGTTTGCCCATACTGACCACCTTAAAGTATGCACAATTATTACAATCTTAATTCTATCCAATTTGTATTCAAAGCTTTCTCGAAATAACTTTAATGGCATTATTTTAAATTTGTCATCCAACATACCCACAATGCACAAAGGTAGGGTTAATTGTAATGACTTATGGTGAGTTTTACGGGTGGAACACATAAATGTTACAGCTGTTTCACAAAGCAACCTGATGGTAGTCCTAAGTGCCCCTTTAACGATTAAAATCTTCTTTGTGAAGAATTGCGAATTAGTTAAAAAATACATTGGTTTCAGACTATTTGGAACATCTTGGATGTAGTCAATGGTATCGGACATCTACAAAGTAACTATGTCAGTTTATTTGCAAAATGATAATTGCCAGATGCATAAAACATGAGAATTATCTCCCATATTTTCGTGTGAAGGTCATATGGCCTACAATATGTTTTTCATTGAACATAGTTTCATAAAAGGTATTATAACTATATTAGATACATTTTTACACAAAGAGTTGGTATCATTCTTAGAAAATCACCAAATCATCATCTAATTGCTATTTGACATTACGTTAGTGGCTTACAACTGCCTTTTAACAATAGTAAATTTTCATCATAATTTATGACAACAGTAAGCTATGCTGCATTGTGGAGTAGGCTGGCAATGGTAGAAAAAAGTTACGATCGTGATGATGACAGCTGTTATTCTTTATTATTCCAACAATTCCAGATTGTGATCTTTATAACGATAGTAGTGCTAACACTGCTTTGTGGAACAAGGCCCTGATTGGTTAAATCATACCGGTATGGTGGCTATTTTGGATTGTTATTTTTCACTGAAAGAAATTAGACTCGAAGTCCATTCTGTCAAACGACGTGATTTTTCAGCATACAGTTGAACTTTGATAACTACATGTAGCTCTGAGTGGGCGCTGGAAAAGGAATATGAACTAGAACAAACTTAAGGCTGAAGGTGTGGGGGGGGGGAGGGGGGGGGGCTACATAACCCAACAGTAATGTGCTTGCCTGATACTTACAATACTTACACTATAAGGGAACCCCCCCCCCCCCCCCCCAAAAAAAAAACCCTTCAAATTAGGTAGCTAGGCTAGTACAACTCCCCCACCCGTCATTGTATTTCATTATAATCCAAAGACTGGGGGGGGGGGGAGAGGGTGGAGGGGTGGTCTTGGATAACCGTTGAGTACACTAGAATAGGGACTTAGGACAATAGGAACAACCTCAACACCAAACTAGGGTTTACAAACAGACAGCATGCATCACTGCAACAGTACATAGGGTGCATTGACTAATGATAACAATGCACCCGCCCCCATTTAATGGCCCAGCACGTACTATAATAAGGAGCTGGACAAAAGAATACCGGCTCCGAGTACACAATTGCACTGCACCCAGGGGAAGCCGGACAAAAGAATACCGGCCTACCCTATCCCACCCCCAAATACTTACTGCTGGTGGCCTACTTGGTACTTGGTGACACTGAAGAGGAGGACGTCAACAAGATCGGGAAAACCCCTGGAACAACAGTGCCTTGCCTACCGGTGTGTACACAAGTGCACGAGCCCAGACCGTCAAGTGAGGTGGTAGGTAAAAAAATAAAATAAAAAAGGAATTTTTGTTGCCTAAAAATAGGGTTAAAATCAGAATTTTGCCCACAAAATAGGAAGAAAATAGGAATTTTGTATAAAAGTAAATGTCCCAAAATAGAGAATATTGCAGGGGTCAAGTGAGTGAGCCATCTCAAAAAACTAAATATGGAAATAGAAAACCACTAAAAAGATAATAATACAGGAAAATAAGACAATGTGTATATCATAGGAATAAAATAGGCACTTATTTTGTTTTAAGATGGCCTCCCAACACCCCTTATAGCCATCCCGATCCACCACTTTTTATTCAGACAATGCAGTGGTTGAATTTGTTTCTTTGGAGTAAGACTTTTAAAAAGTAACACAATGCAGTATTCCTTTTATATTATTGAATAATGCAAGTTACAAGGTCAAATTTTAACTCTGAAATGACAGGGGTTTTGACTGAAAAACCCCCACAAGACATTGCTGATCCAGTGACACCATCAAAAACAGCAGCAACGGCAGTGTGTGTGTGTATGTGATTGAATGTGGGTATGGACACTATTTTTTAAATTAGTTTTCTCTTGGTAGATCAACTGGATAATATAGCTGGATTTAGTAGCTGTGTGCTAACTGAATTGGTAGAAATATGTCAAATAATTATGATACTGCAGGTGTGCACATTTAATAGAATACTTGTTACGGTAAGCAAAGCACAACCTGCAAATGAGCACAGAAGTCCTACTTCCTTAGACACCATGCACCAGTATATCAGAGGTAACCCTAACAGCTTCAGCCTGACTTCGTACAATTTAGACATGATAAGAAATGTGGAAAATGTACCAGTAAGATATTTGTACAAACACCCACCCACCCACACAATTTAGCAGTTGTTTTGTTTTCGTTTTGTTTTTCTAGTTTTGAGCATTCAACAAGATCAGATATTACCAAAAAACAGAAACATATTCAGAAATTCAGAAATTATAAATAAGAGGACTTTATATTGCATTGTCAAAATTAATAACTGGAAGCCTGTAACCATGCATCCCATCTGCATATTCAGATTTCAATGACTATGCTACTGACCACGGTCGGGCTGCTGGTGCTCCCTTGCACCTGCCAGTGCAGGCAGTCCCTCCTCTCCCACCTTTCCTGTCCTGGATGGAGGAGCTGGCCGAGGCTGGCTCTTGTGCCCAGGACAGGCGTGCGCTACAACAGTTTGCTCTGTATGTGCAAGTAAAGCCCTATGACCTGACCTGACCTGCTTGCCTGATGCAAAGTCTAGGATCGATCCCTGTCGGTGGGCCCATCGGACTATTTCTTATTCCAGCCTGTGCACCACGATTGGTATACCAAAGGCTAGGGTATGTGCTATTCTGTTTGTGGGATGGTGCATATAAAAGATCCCTAAAATAGTTTACCATGTTATATCTGTATAGAACATATTAAAATGTGAGAAAAGACAGCTGCGTTCCAGTGCTGAATGACTAATGTGTTGTATGTACTTGAACCAAACAAATAATATCTATAAAGGATCACAGGCTTTGGGTTTCATTAATTAGTGGTCTGAAATTGCCATCAGTGTCCACGTACATAAGTATACGTGTGTGTGGGTGTTAATATAAAGATAATGAATTTCATACAATGGATGCCACTAACGTATCTCATTCAGTTTATCTGTCGTTTAGTTATTAATTAACTGGAAGAAAAGTAACATTTCTGGGAGTTTAATATAAATGCATATACGACAGAGCTGGGTGGTATACCATATATACCATTTGGTATCAGTATTATGTCAATATTGATTTACCGTATTGAAAAATATTTCCCACAAAGCACTAATAATATATCTGACGAACACAAAATGGGTTGGTATAAATCAGATGAAAGCCTTGTGTATGGAATTTAATTGTATTTAGATGAAAATAGCGAGCGAGCCGAGTTTACCAAAAATAGCACTTGATATCGGTATCGTGTCAACACCAAATAACGTACCGATGCTGAGGTAAACCACCCAAAAAATACCAATATCGATACCGAACCTCAAATTTCAATACCGCCCAGCTCTAATATATGATAGAATCTTGCTGGGTCGAACACTGCTGGGACACCATAATTTGTTAGAACCAAGCATTCGACCACTTTTGGGAGTATCCTTGACCCTTAATAATTTGAAATTATTGCTTAATGATAATTTAAAGCCAAAGTATAATTATTTGTATATTATTTTGTATGAAATAAAATATACCAACAAGTTATCTGCATTACATACTGCAAAAGAAATTATTATTGTGCTAAAAATCAAGCAAAATATAATATATATATATACTCTTCAAAAAAAGAAACGCAAAAGGGTACAAATGGGTTATAACTCCAATTTTATGTTTCCTACCGGTTCATGCTTTGTGAATATAAGGTCATTGCATGTCCCAAACACATTCCCACGGTTACATTCGATAAAACGCAGCTACTGTACAATAAAGTTCCAAAATGTGAATATTCACAAAAATGCAGCCACGTGCAAACCATGTCACCACTGCACGTGCGTTGTCTGCACGTGCACAATGAACACCGACAGTATAAAAGTGCAGGGTGTTCGCTTGCCTGGCCTCTGTATCTGGCCGACAGTTGACAATCCAGGACATGCCACGTCTCAGTGAACTGCAGAGAAACAATGCCATCGGCCGACTAGACGCAGGCGAATCCAGAACGGCCGTTGCCAGGGCATTCCATGTGTCCCCAAGCACCATCTCCAGACTGTGGGACCGTTACCAGCAACATGGATCAACACGTGACCTCCCTAGATCCGGTCGACCACAGGTCACTACCCCCGGGCAGGACCGCTACATCCGGGTACGCCACCTTCGGGAACGATTGACTACTGCCACCTCCACAGCCGAAGCAATACCAGGTTTGCGCAGGATATCCGACCAGACCGTACGGAACCGCCTACGTGAGGTAGGAATTCGTGCCAGACGTCCAGTTCGAGGTGTCATCTTAACACCACAACACCGTCGACTCCGACTGCAGTGGTGCCAGATTCATCGACAATGGCCTCAACTGCGATGGAGACAGGTGTGGTTCAGTGACGAGTCCCGATTTCTGCTCCGACGTCATGATGGAAGATGTCGCGTGTATAGGCGTCGTGGTGAACGTTATGCGGCAAACTGCGTGCAGGAGTGGACAGATTCGGCGGGGGTAGTGTCATGGTGTGGGCAGCCATCTCACACACTGGCAGAACTGACCTGGTCCACGTGCAGGGCAACCTGAATGCACAGGGCTACAATGCACAGGGCTACATTGACCAGATCCTCCGGCCACACATCGTTCCAGTTATGGCCAATGCCAACGCAGTGTTCCAAAATGACAACGCCAGGCCTCACACAGCACGTCTCACAACGGCTTTCCTACAGAACAACAACATTAATGTCCTTCCTTGGCCATCGATACCATCGGATTTGAACCCAATTGAGCATCTATGGGACGAGTTGGACCGACGCCTCCGACAGCGACAACCACAGCCCCAGAGCCTGCCCTAGCTGGCAGCAGCCTTGCAGGCCGAGTGGGCCACCATCCCCCGGGACGTCATCCGTACTCTGGTTGCTTCAATGGGCAGGCGTTGCCAGGCAGTTGTCAACACACGCGGAGGCCACACCCGGTATTGACTCCAGATGACCTTGACCTTGGTGGTGTGTCCTATCACTTACTCACAATGGACTAGAGTGAATTGTGAACAATCCTGCAACATTTGGTAATTATCGGACTTACCATTCAATAATTAAATCAATTCTCCAAATGTTACGACAATGTGGTTTTGCGTTTCTTCTTTTGAAGAGTATATATAGGCCTAATGTGAGGTCAATATCATAAAGCGAAGTCACTTCTTTCTCACTTTTGAGAGGGCAAAGTTTTTAACGGGAAGGAGACTTGAATTTTTAATGTGAAAAAATAAATACGCAAAAAAAAGTTCTATTAACCCAATACAAGCAAACCTGTCTTAAGCGGCCACACAAAGGAGTAGTCAAAAGGGTGTTTTAAGACAAGTGGCCACTGAATACAGGTGCAACTTTTACAGTGTGTAATTTTTAAACTCTTTTACCGTCTGTACTGCTAATTGATGAATGTGTGCTCTAGAATTTTCTCAAAATCACCTTTCCATATGTCGCTGTCTTTAAACACTGTTCGAGATTAACAGTATCCCGATATCCCGGGGATACCAGAATTTAATTTTGGATACCAGACTTCAATAACCCAGTATCCCACTGGGATACCATATAATGTTTGTTTTTTTGTTTTTTAATCCTGCATTTTTATTTTTCGCTGAAACAATGAAAGTCGTCATTTACTGGTGAAGTTAAGTAACAGTGTCATCAAAGTTTGTTATGATGTTATTTATGAATTTCATTTTAAATGGAATACTACATTCTCAGGTGGGATACCAGATTTTGAAATGTTAGTAGCCAACTGGGATACTGCCCCAAATTTTTAATCTCGAACACTGAAACATAATGAAATGCCACTGAAAAACACTAATTTAACTGTTTTGAATTCATTCTCTCACAAGTTTGACTTCTCTTTTCAGTTAATTACTACTCCATGCAGCATATTGTCCTAGTAGATTAACCTACCAATGTCAAGCTTAGATTAACCAGAGGTAATTAAATGCATCCCACAGTCTAAATTTCTTAATTGATACACGTGTCGGACTGAATGAGAACTATAGCAACCGTGAAGGCGTGAAGATCGCTTATTTGCTGCATCATGTCGCATTTTCTTTGTTAAAAACAACATTTTTTAAAACATAATTTACAGTGGCCGCTTAATGCCAGTATTTTAGTGACTTGGGAGTGCATTTACATTAAAACTATTTTAGTAGAGAAAAAGTGGCTGCTTACAGCAGAGAGACCGCTGATTACAGGAAGCCACTAGGACAGGTTTTCCTGTATTATTGTATAATTTCTACATCTCTGTTTGAATTTATATGTTAATTACAAAGTATGCATGAAACAAGTTAAGCACACCTCGCATTATTTTTTTTCATGTCGAAGTCTGCTGCTTATTATTTTTCAGTGTAATTTCCGGTGGAGCATGACCTAACATTCCTAAAACATTTGCTCGCCATAGTTTAGATCCCCTCCCTTGTACAATATCCAGCACACACGCCTGACAATAGAATTAAAGTAATATGCTTTAAGAGTTAGTAGCACATGCAGGCCTACTTTTAATGCCAGACACTGGTTATGTCTGTGAGCCTGTCACATGATTTTGTGGCACCAGTGTCACGTCGAACTCTTAGACACTTATTTATTGTCTATGAATTGGTGTACCTCAAGTTCTTCACCATTCATCTGTGATTGTGTACAATGCAAGTGGCCACTATTTTTAAAAGGTGACACAGATTTAGCCCTCCAATGACTGTAATGGAGAAGACAAGCTGGTCAAAGCGAAGTTTGGGGTCAGTTTGGGCTCACTTCGCCCACTCGCATGAGCCCTGTATGTATACATGTGATATTTTACAGATCACATACTTTAAGAATTTGATAAACTTTGCAAATCAGATGTAAATTAATTCGTTGGTCACGGCACTAGGTTTATTGACATTTAAGCAAACATACTAGGGTGACACTCCATAACTGACGTACATGTATGCATTCATAGTCATCAAATAAAAACATTTTACACTGAAAGCTGTCCAGCGGTCAGGAAACAAAAAGTGTTATGCACTAGTTTATTGTGATGTAAGGACATCCAAAATGACGTCATTCGAGTTTGACGTCATTTCCATTCAAAAAGACACCACGCCAAATATTCTTACGTCATTTGAATATTTGCTAATGGCGCCCTGGAATTAAAATTGTGCGTACTGCAGTTTGCAAAAACGTGTTGTTATTAAGCTTGAGATTATACGATAAAGAGATTATTACCCTTGTGTGTTTCGGTATGTTAGGAATAAAAATAATGTATTATGCTCACCAGAGGCTCACATAATACAATTTTTATTCCTAATATATGATATTCATATAAATATCCACATGGTTTACAATAAACAGTTTGATAAATATTGTATATCTTTATGGCATGGGTGACAACATTAGCTGCAAACCAAATTTATCAAAAGCATATGAAAGTTACATAGGTCAGCATGTATATAATTAAGTATCTTTACAATCTCTGTATATGAATGCCTTTAACAGTAGCAGTCGAGGTTTGTGAAATTTACCACATTCAGCATAACTGTAACTGACCTCATGCAGTCCTGGCTGAACATTATAGTTTGGGAATTGTTTTATACCCCTCGCTCCAAACTTGTTATATAAATTTCATATGTCATTTCTGGTCATGCAATAATATATATACACCATAAAATCATAATGATGCTATCATGATGTCCTGTCATGGATATTATAGTATTATAGTATCAACCAAACATACATGTACCATGGTGAGTTTTCTTCCAATCCTTCATATACTGATGGCTACATACTGTGAAAAACAACTTGCTTAACTGCAATCATTAATAAGAATTTAAAGTATCCAGCTTAAACATTAAACATAATTTAACATAAATGAAACTGCTTCATGAATCAACAAAGAAAATAAACTAACTAGACAATTATGGTTGAAGTTTGTAGGTCCTCCTGGAAACTTAGGGCTTACAGCTATATCCTGCTCCAGTCAAATGACATCTCACCAACCAGACAGGTTTCCGTGTCAATGAATTTTTCACATTTTAAACACGAAAAGCTTTCAAATTGTCCAATGTTGATAACATTAACCACGGATGGATGCATACTGTACACCCTACCAAGCACACTGTGTAGTTCATTTAAATATACATTAGTGGAATTCAGTTACACCTTCACATATAACTGTTTTGTTACATAACAATACACTAACAATTAAAGATAGTAAAGTACTTTTAGAACGAACACGCTTACAATAAAGTACCGGTTAGAACAAACTGATTGTAAAGTTTAAGTCCCGATTTTTCCTCCTATATAGTATTAATACATTTTAATGTATAGAATGAATTATGCATGTATAGCGAATTAACTGTTAAAATTTTTGAATTTCAGTGTAAATTAGTGCATATATAGAGAACTGATCATAATTTTTTTGTATCTTATCAACCAGTAGCATTAACGGCAATGCATCAAAAATAACTATACTAAGATACTGATAAGATCAGTCAGATAACATCTGCATGTATTTATGTAGTCGATTGGCATCAATTAAGGGAATAATGTATTGAACAATTACCAGTACCGGTATGTTCTCACTTCACTGCTATTGTTCGCTTGACATTTTGCCGGTATCCAACAATAAGACTGACACACGCAACTCACTTGCATCTTATCACAGTAGCTTTAACGGTCATGCATCCAAAATGACTGCACTGATAAGTCCAATCTGATAACGTCTGCTTGTCTTTATGTAGAAGATTGGTATTAATTAAGGGATTAATGCATTGAGCAATTAACTGTCTGTTTTCACTTCACTGTTATTGTGTGCTTTTTTCAGGGCCAGTATCCAACAATAAGACAAACACATGCAACTCACTATACAGTCATTGTAATTAGCGTTAATTAATTGGATACTTTGTTCTGAAGGTAGGTAACAAAAACAAAAAGCAGCTTTGTTTCAAAACATGACTGACTGAACACTCCTTTGATTCAGCATGCTGTATTTATTTGCTTCTATGAAATATTTTTAAAAAAAACACCCCACAAATTCTTGTTTATGGTGTTTAAATTTCTGAATGAATGAAAACAGCTAACTTCTGTAAATCTTTACAATGAACTACTGCTTTAATGAACCAATGTTCATGGTCCCTTGCAGTTCATTATAAGAGTACTTTACTGCACTTCACCAATCTTAAAAATGGGGGGGGGGGGGGGGGGGGGTGTTGAATGGAACAATAAAGCAAACTGTTATTTATGCTTCCACCCAGAGTGAGTTTTAACTGCCCCAAGAGGAGGTGTAAGGCCGACTGCATGAGTACCTAGTGTAAAAAAAAAAAAAGAAGGGTGCCTGAACCTTAAATTGAATATAAAGATGAAAAACAGTTATTTGAGAGTAACAGATGGAACATAGGCCACAAGATCAAATTCTAGACATGAAATTAAATGTGTTTTACCCCCATTATCACTTTAATGGTCTAAATGCATGCCTGTATTTGCAATATATCTATCTATATCTCAGGGCCAGTTCTGGCACTCATCAAATTCGCCAATTGCGAATTTCAAAAACAACTGGTAAATTTTCTTTAACTTTGGCAAAATAATTTCATGAAATAATTGCTATTTTGTAAGAAAATAACTGAGTTTCTGCATTTTTTGAAGTTTGATAAATAATTTGACAAAATTTTCCTGCTGACCCAAAGAATATTTAGCAGGAAACATATTATATCTAGAGTACTCTTTCAAAAAGTAAAGGATCTTTTACACATGTTTTTATGTTGTGGATTTAACAGGAAGGAAATATTTTATTTAATGACGCACTCAACACATTTATTTACGGTTATATGGCGTCGGACATATGGTTAAGGACCACACAGATATTGAGGAAGGAAACCCGCTGTCGCCACTTCATGGGCTCTCTTTTCGATTAACAGCAAGGGATCTTTTATATGCACCATTCTACAGACAGGGTAGTACATACAACGGCCTTTGATATACCAGTCGTGGTGCAATGGGCCCACTGACAGGGATCGATCCCAGATCGACTGTGCATCAAGCAAATGTTTTACCACTGGGCTACGTCCTGCCCATGAAACAATGGATGAACAACAATATAAAAATTAAAGTTATTATAAAATATTAACACAAATACATGTATTTATTGGAGGAAGTGTGTATACAATAAAATAACAGAATGTGATGTATTTCAGATAACAGTTTCCAGAATTTGGTAACTTGGTATATTAGAAGCAAATAAAGTGTGCTTCGACATTGTCAGTATTATGTATTAGGAATTAAAATAATGTGGATGCTCTCCAGATGTTCACAGAATACAATTTTTATTCCTAATACATGATAATGATGATACCGAAACACATTCTGGTAATAATCTCTCCATATGTTACAATGCATCTGACATTTAGTATATGGCAGGCAAATGCAAAAACTGAAGTGCAGAGCTAAATGCATAATTTGATGCTGCCACTGCATGTGGCTGGAAAAGTAACATCAATATTGTGCCTTCTGATTTTGTTAAAGCAAGACAAATCTTTAATAGTGATTTTTAATATTCAACACAGACGTGGTGTGGGGGTGGGCTGGAAATAAGTGTTATTCTTGCCGGTCAAGACATTTTATGAGCTGGGCTATAACACAAACAAACATAACCATGCATCACTCACAAAGACTGACAATTTGGACATTATAAGCAATTTGTTTAATGAACAATATGTTAAGTTAATCATATAGACCTGTAACTTCCATTTGCTATTGGTTAATAATGACTTGTAGTAACAGTTATTTTTATAAATACTGGCATGCAATCACAAAACCTACATGTAACATATATATATATATATATATATATATATATATATGTTACACCTGGAAATTAATGGGCATCACATAGTTTTGACCGTGCAGGTTAAAGTTCGCAAATAACTGTGAGCTTTTAGCAGATTAAAAAACACTGAAATTAATATTCTGTGAGAAAGAATGACAGAAAGTGGCACTGTTGTTTCATCTATATTTAATGTATTATAGGGGAGAAGAGTGCATGAAATTGTGTGGTAATTAATTATGCAGCTGGAATATCACACTGATCAATGTGATTCTCATTCACGCCATCTCGGTAAATACTCAGTAGATACATATACACATAACACTCAATATCAGGTTTAGATTTCATCAGCATGGACAACTACTACTACAGTTCAGGTGGTGCTTAATTAAATCCTAGGGTCCCGTTCCATGAAGCGATCTTAGCACTACTATCGCCGTAAATACCTACCATCGCAACCTTAATTTTGTCTACGATCGCCAGCCCATTCCACAACGCGGCATTCTTACTATCATCATAAATTTCTGTGAAAATTTACAATAGGTACGAGGCAGTTGTAAGCCACTAACATAGCTGTCAAATGGCAGTTAAATGATGATTTTGTCATTTTCTAAGAAGGATACTAACTTTTTGTATAAAAATGGATTGAATATATTGCAAATAGCTTTTATAAAACTCGGCTTTCGATGAAAAAAATTCCAGGCCATAAACTTTCACATGAAAATACGGGAGGTAAGTCTCATGTCTTATGCATTCGGCAATTATCGCTTAGCAAATAAACTGACAAAGTTACTTCATGGATGTCCGATACCAATGAATACATCCAACATGTTCCGAAAAGTCGGTAACCAATTCATTATTTAACTCATTTGTACTTCTTCGTAAAGAATATTTTAATCATTAAAGGGGCACTTACGACTACCGTAAGGTTGCTTTGTGGAACGGCTGTAAAGTTTAAGGTTCCAGTTGTAAAATTCATCGTAAGTGACTACAGTTAACCGTAACTACAATTCTTTCGTGGAACTGGGGCCCTGGTGTATAATTGATGGGAAGAAATAAGAGATCATATAAATTTATTTATCCTATAACTTACCCATGATATCCATGTCATAAACCCATGTGATAATTTAGTGTATTAACCCGGTTAATAATGGTATGCAAATTTGCAAGGTCTCTAGGTAAGGTGTTGCTGTGGATGGGTCATTTGTTTACAAGCCAACAAGACCTGTATATCTGAGCGTAACATTTTCAAAGATTTAGTTAAAATGTGTGATGTCAAATTAATTTGTGATAATTGTTATGACATCATATTACCAATGGCGGAAACTTTAGTACTGTGATTTACAACAACAAAAAAGAATTAAAATGTTATTTTAGAAGAGTTATAGGATAAATAGAATTCGCTACTCGTGTTTTTTAATATGTAAAATATTAACGATCATCTAGTTAAGGCACATTTTTCTTGTGCGAATAGATAGTCACTTGTCGGGACAAACGGACAAGTGCTTATTTCGAACACTGTTTGTCTCGGTAGAGCCTCAACAAATACCGATTACAACAGACTCTGTTGATGTTTTTCATATTAAAAAATACTTGTGACGAATCCTCTATTTATAGTAACAGCAATCAAAACCTTCATTCACATGTGACAAAAGTAATCAGTGTTACTGACATTCAGTCCCACATTACATATTTGTATTTTATACAGACTTTACTACACGAAAAGGAAAATAAATTTGGTTTACTGTAACATGTGTTCCCTAATTAGTACTTTCCATCAGTAAAACTGTCAGTGATATATTAAGTTTATGCAGTACATAGAAGTTTATTATATAACTACAGTCGAACTTCGTTAACTCGAAGTTGAAGGGGACGACGAAATAGTTCGAGTTTCAGGAATTTCTACAGCAGACCTCAAAGTGAAACTGCATTGTAGTATTATCATTTCGTTGATATCGGAAGACACGTTTGCTGCTCCATCCCTCCATTTCTGGGCCCTTCGCCAGATTGCTTGGATGACAAGAAAGCGTGACTATTAACCGATCTGGCTATCCCCCGTTGCCGGGTCCTTCCCCAGATTGCTCGATCTCTGATTTATCAGTTTCTAACATAACTAAATTATTAGTAATGAATCAGTTTGAATTCACACTTAAATAGTAAATAACAAATTTGACATGATTGACTCGTTTAAGAGAAAAAACAAACAGCGTTAATTGTTATTACAACAGTTCTTTGAAGATTACAAGACTATCCGTACTTTGTGTAATGAGGCCCGCTGCCGTGTACAAACACCGACAAACAAATGCAGGCATGTAGGATCATTTCGTTCTGCATAGTCGGCGATCTAATATTCTGTAATTACTGCATGTATCATCGATAGCCGAGACCAGTCGGCGCACTCACGCTTGGCTTTGGTGACAATTCATTTTTCTTTAAAGTATTACCGGTACAGTTAAAAGGCTCAGTCACTCCACAAACTTCGAGTTTGGAAGTGCAATATCCCTTAATTTTTTATGGTGGGACCAAAAAATTACTTTGAGAGATAGAGTTTTTCGAATGTTCGAAGTTTGAGTGTTCGAAGTCTGTTAATACTAGTTTGTATAGCAGTTCGGCCGGGACCGCCGTTTCACTTCGGGATGATCAACGTTTTTGAAAGATCGAAGTTTGAGTTATCGAAGGTCGACTGTACTTACATGTACATGTACATGCAGGTATTAGGGCCTTCACGAGTCAAAAATATTGGACTTGCATGTGTACTCGAGGGTCAAACTCAACCTCGAGCCATATCAGGGATGTCATTAATAGCTGGTATCGAACTTCCAATAAACAATGCTTGTCGACTTTTTGTTGATTAATGGCCATCTATAATTTGATTTTCACCTGCTATTTTTATTTTTAATGACATCACTGCATACACCACTCATTTTTACACTGTGCCATCCCTGCTCATGGAGACCCTAGCAAGTATGTAGTCAAGTTAGATGAAGCATACACAATATATTTATAGTACAATCTGCTCACACAGTCACCTCTATAAATTACCACTTCTTACCTGCGTTGTGACCACTGTCTAAAGAGGTGAACTTTTTGACACTCACTTGCGTGGATGCTAACAATAAGTTAGCATCCACAACAATGTTTTACATATTTGACAAAAATAAACAGGAATAACCTGTAATATGTCACATTTTTAGTAGGGGTGGGATGTAGCCCAGTGGTACAGCGTTCGCTTGATGCGCAGTCAGTTTGGGATCGACCCCATCGGTGGGCCCATTGGGCTATTTCTCGTTCTAGCCAGTGCACCACGACTGGTATATCAAAGGCCGTGGTATGTACTACCCTGTCTGTGGGATGGTGCATATAAAAGATCCCTTGCTACTAATCGGAAAGAGTAGCCCATGAAGTGGCGAAAGCAGGTTTCCTCTCAATATCTGTGTGGTCCTTAACCATATGTCTGATGCCATATAACCGTAAATAAAATGTGTTGAGTGTGTCGTTAAATAAAACATTTCTTTCTTTCTTTCATTTTTAGTACGGTGATATTTTTAAATTTCAACATTTACAACTCGGCAATCGTGGAATATTTATGCCTAAGAAAGCATAATGTACCAACTACTTTTAATGGCCCACTATAATTATAGTTTTTTTATTTAGTATGTCACTGTGACCTTGAAATACACACCCGTTATAATACTGACTATCTGTTTGGATCTGTTATTCCCGTGGACCCTTTATATATATATATATATATATATATATATATATATATATATATATATATATATATATATATATATATATATGCACACGATGTAGTAGTATTTAACAGTGACTTGTATACATTATATACACAATAAATAACAAGAAATAGATTTAAAGGATTAAAACTGGTCAGCTAACAGATATATGCAGATATTGAGTTTTCCTATTCCTAATGTCACCACGCTCCTAGTAAGTTACAACTCGATCCACACTTGGGTTTTTTAAATAACTCAAACTAAGGATGAACTGACCACCTGTTTAAATACATCATGTGGCTGTAAAAACAGGCGTCATGCACACAGCAATCATAATCTCAGCAAGATGAAAACAAAAACACAGAAATGTATTCGTTTAAAAAAAAAGACATAAACATCATGTTATGACATTAGAAACAATATAATAAATGAATTAAAATGATCAAAACCAACTTACAAGTTTGAGCAAATTGTGAGTTTTTTTATTATTAAAATGTCACGACTTTATAGTAAGATATAACTTGATCAACACTTGCTTTGAAAACATTTTGGCATCTCAATCTAGACTTTCCAGTCAATCACTGACTGACTGAATGAATGAATGAATGAATAAATGAATGAATGTTTAACCACACCCCTTGTAGTCAATAATAGAACCACCATGATGAAACACCTGTAGGAATACTCACTGTTATGACAAAATGACTGCAGAAAATCAGTGTTCCAAGACTTACACACACACACAGCCAAACAGAGAGAGAGAGGAAGGAGGATAACTGCACACCGCATGTACAGATAGCTCAACCTTTAGCTCAGTTCAAACAAACAGTGTCCGGATGTGTCTGCTTATTAATATGAGCAGATAACAACAGAAGAGGTTCCTCGTCGCTCGAGAGTTACGCAAGACATTTCCAATATGCTGGTGTGAACACAAACACCTGAGGAAGTGTGACATGGATACAATAGATTTCCTCCCGTTCCCGGATTACTTCCTCAAATAAACCCCAAATCTCGCTGCCAGCTCAGCCGGTACAGCGGTACACACACACAAGTGTTCCTTTGATGACATGCCTCAGGGACTTCTGTCTTTTATACAGCTAGTGTTTTCATCTCACTACACGTCAACATTCGGCACTATCCTCTGGGAACAAAAACTAAATGTTTTGCTTTGTTGGCTCAAGTGAGTAGTGAATAAAAAAAAAAAATTTAAACATTTAAAAAAATAAAAAAAGTTTAAAAAAAATTATTTAGGAAATTAACCTAATTTTATGTTTTAGAAATACTGAAACAATTCAACATAATGTTAAAATACATTCATAAAAATTTCCCCAATCCAGTATCAAGGCAAATCTTAGAAATAGAATCTTGACAGTTTTGTAAACTGAAATTAGGACTAATTAAGTGGGAGATATATACGCTGAATAATTTAAAAATAAATACAGCATGTACAGTACTGGTTGCCATTTTTGCTGCATATTAATATGTGTTTAGTTTTTTTCACTGTCTGTATTGATTAATTAATGGGTATGTGATCTGTAGCACACACGTATACACATTTTAAATCAACTTTTGACAGGTCACATTAGAACTCATCCTCATATATATCAGTTTGTTTTGTTGATGTCTACACATACATGTAACTACATGGCTAATACTGCTGAGATATACTGTCACTCCAAAATAGCTCCAAATGTCAAGCTAGTTTACTCATCTACACAGTTAAGTGCTTTATTAGCGGCAATTACTGAGTGCCACAAATGTCCCTCTACCAAATTAGATAAGCTGTTAAGTACCCCTTTTGAAGTTCATCCATTCCCACCAACCCACTCCACAGTCAGGGTTTCTACCAGAAATAAATCTTTGGGTATGGCACTATGGAATTGAATATTTGCTGAATGCAACCACAGTCGACAGGGGTATATGGGTGAGTCTCCCCCAGAAAGAAAATAGGTTAGGGTTAAGAAAATCATAAGAGTCATTAATTGTGTCAAAAGGTTAGCTTAAAAACAAAAATCTGCAAGAATATTTGGGTATGACACCATACCCATTTTACCCTCTGGCAGAAGTCCTGACAGTCATCCTTTTTCCTAATGGCCATTGAAACTGTGTATAAAATAAATGATGAATGATTTTAAAAAAAAAAAAATTAAAGAAACTTTCGAGTGGTTTTAAAAAGCGGATTTCTAGACTACAATCTAATTAAAATTAGCTCCACTGGTTAATTACTATTACCTGTGGATCTAACAGCACCCCGTTGGAGCTCATGACCAGTTGACCTTTCATCCGACCAATCAAAACCTTACTTGCAAAATCATGCCAATGATTTGAAAAGAATTTGAAAAACATTCGGGATTATGTGTGTTTAAGCTGAAATTTTGTACCAAAACTTATGTAGATTTCAATCAGTATTTTTGTTTTTGGGAGGGTTTTTTGGTCTTTATGGGGTTTTTTTCAAATTCAGGAAGAACTGGAATACATAATGTTAATAACAAAAAGGTTGATCATGTAAAATTCTTGTTTTAAGGTTATAATACATAAACAAATAGTACACTTCAATATAAAATGTAACAAAAGTATAAAAAAAAACCCAGACTATTAATTGCATGCCATTTCTAGTTGGTTGTCAACATAAACACTCAAAACAATTAAGAGCAAGAAGATATTTTTGTTCTTTTTCTTTAAATATGGTAAAAAAAGAAAAGAAAAGGAAAATGTTTTCTTTGTCATGGTACTATTCAAGTATCCTATATGGATCCATTTGACTGATTGGGTTTTTTCTTGTTCCAACAAGTGCACCACAGCTGGTCCAAGGACATGGTAATGTGCCTTCCAGGGTTTCTGCCAGAGGGTAAAATGGGTATGGCACCATACCTAAATTTGTTTGCAGATTTAATTTTTATAAGTTGACCTATTGACAAAATTAATGACTTTTATCATTACTGTATGATTTTCTTAACCCAAACCCTAAACCTAACCCATTTTCTTTCTTGGAGAGGCCTCCAATTACCCCTCTATCGACTGCGGTTGCATAGTGTCATACCCACTGCCTTCCTGTCTATGGGAAAGTGCATATAAAAGATCCCTTGCTGCATTGGAAAAAAAATGTAACAGGTTTCCTCTAATGACTATGAATAAAAAATTACCAAATGTTTGACATCCAATAGCCGATGATCAATTAATCAATGTGCTCTAGTGGTGTCATTAAAGAAAACAAACTTCTATTCAAGTATTGTGCGAAACCATTTCTATATGTATACAGACATCACAGCCAGTTTGAATCAGGAATTAAGCTAAAAATTACCTCAGTTATCTGATACAATTTTGTAATTTAAATATATATATATATATATATATATATATATATATATACTGTAAATCATGTAATTAATACGTCATGATATTATTGCGTCCGTACATGAGTGAACAAAAATGCGTATTTTTATTAATGCGTCGGGCAAAAGTCCACATCACATAAAAACCACAGTTGTGTTGTTATTATATTGTTTGAGCTTCATCATTCATGTTAAAAGAAGTCAGTAGTTGTTTTCACAGCTAATCACTTGGTGGGTCGACCAGGAAGCCCTAATTACTTAAAGTAGTGTAATTAGTATTAACTACACCTTAGTGTTAAGGGTATGCCTCGCACTTTTGTGTGGTGATTGCTTCTAATTAATCCGCCAGTAGGAATAAAAGGTAAACTGGGCGCTATTACAGGGCACAATATTTCACGCGAACGCAGACGTATTATTCTAACAAATGTTTCAGACTGATTTTATATACTTGATGCACACGAATAGACGTTAACAAATGCAATATATTGCAACAGTGACAACCTGCGACCAGTCTAAATTGAATGCCATGTATAGTCGAGCCAAATGGTTTGAAGAAATACGCACGGATTGTTGGTTACGGTTATATAATTTTCTACTGTTTCATTTTTAAAGGAATATATTTAGTAATAAAATTTGTTGATTATAATTTTACAAATGTTCAAAACAGTTTAAATGTATACAGTAATCCAGAAGTGTAAAAAAATTGGGAAAATACTCACATCGCAAAATGAGCTTTTTAAAAACAAAACATTTGGAACATCACTGTATTATATAACCGCTATGATATTCCAGGAAAGTAAAAATAGAATGGCAACATCGAAACGAAAGAAAGATTCTTGAAGTATTCACAAAAAGACGTTTAACAAAAATTGTTTTTGTATTTTGTTTCATCTTTATATTATAAAAGTTTTATTTTATTTAGAAGTATTATAGTAAAATCCTGCACATTTTTTTTGTATTGGGAATGAGACTAAACAAAATGCGTCAAGTTATTATTGCGTCGATGTGTTCGTCGCATTTTTCGCATTAATTACTTGCTCGCATTAATTTCATGATTTACAGTATATATATATATATATAAATAATAATAAATAAAATAAACAATAAAATATACTAAAGTAAAGGAAAAATATATATACATGTATATATATAATAAAAACAAAAGTAAATAAATAAAATTTAATTAATTTTTATTTCTTCTGAAATTGACCAAAGCAAATTAATTTCCAATGCAAGCTCTAGCTTACAGCTATTTATAAGCAAGTTGACTATACTGGTACAGGAAGTTATATATGGGCGACAAATTGTAGCCGGCTGCTGACAAGTGTGTGTATGTAGTATATTTGAATGGCATAACAGCATTATTTGTTGACACTATAACCATATTAATGTCACACCCATCAGTGGAATGAATCTTTAATTCCACAGAGAGCCATTTTCTAGTGGGAAACAATGTCACGCCACTAAATGTAATGGCTGTCGAGTTTCCTGACAGCATCATCTCCTGAGATTTTTGGATTAATTTAGACCCATCACAACAGTTGAGGTCAACCCTAAAATAAATATATATACTTGAGCCAGGTCATATCTAATGGTGTTGCAGGAAAAAGGCAGTTGTACTTCCAGAAAAATATGAAAACAAATGATCCCTTTCTAGGATTTGACAAATTTTCTAAAAAGCTATTAGCCACAAGGTCAGTGGTTTATTAAATTAAATTAAATTAAATTAAATTAAATTAAATTAAATTAAATTAAATTAAATTAAATTAAATTAAATTAAAGTAAACTTGATCTGTAACAGTACCCTCAATATCTTGAGGCATTACAAAAAGAAATTCGGGAAAACTAATCTTTATATCTCCTAAGTTCAAGGTCCATAACTCTGTCAAAAATGGGTAAATTGCTGTGATCTGTAACAGGACATGCTAAAGCTATATATATATATATATATATATAATTTCAGCTCAATATATCAAGGCATTATGAAAGACCCTACTGGTAGACTGGTGGATGGAGATGAAAGCTACATGTATAGTCCCCTTCGGTGGGACCAGCAGGAGACTGAAAATGAGTAACATACTACACTGTCAGGGTTTCTGCCAGAAATAAATTTCTGGGTATGGTGCTATGGAATTGAATATTTACACTGTGTGTGCTGAATGCAACCACAGTTAACAGGGGATATGGGGACCTCCCCCAGAAAGAAAATGGGTTAGGTTTAGAGTTAGGGTTAAGAAAATCAAACAGTAATGATAAAGAGTCATTAATTTTGTTAAAATCTGAAAACAATTTGGGTATGGCACCATACCCATTTTACCCTCTGGCAGAAACCCTGACTGTAGGTCAAAGGTTTAAAATAAAGTTAAAACCAGACAAATTTTTTTTGCCAAGATGCAGTGAAACTCAAAGTTCAGGAGATAGGAAATAGGATGTAATTTGTACAATTTCCCAATCTGTAGAGCTCTGTTAAGAGCACTGTCATACAATGAGCATTTGTTATTCTGTAATACACTTTGCAGTTATTACATGAAAGCAAAAGTGAAAAAAAAACAAATTACATATTTATATAACCTTTAAAAAACCCGAACCTGTGTTGAGAAACCAGTTGCATTAGGCTTACAATTACCTTACTTAGGACAAAGAAAGACATGTATGTAGGGTACCAGTTAGGCCATGGTTGTTTAGATGAAAAATATTTTTTATTACTGTGCAAGTTAAATTCTAAAAAGTACAGTGGCAGGTCCATAAATTTTAAAAATGGATCACAAATTACAAGTGTCGAAATATTCAAAAGTGAAGCTCTGAGTCCTTTGTTTTTTTTTTTTTTTTTTTTTAATGCTAGCTCGTTGACCTACTGAGTTAATGTTTGTGACTAGCCTAATTTACCGTAAAAAAACCGCACTAGCCTTGGGCATTGGGCTAGCAGATTTGCTAAACTCTGCCTTTTAAGTTTAACTAATTCAACTGTTTTATTAATCTGCTAGCAGCTTAACCTTGCCATAAGGCACCACTGTGCATGACTGATTTTAAAAAATCTAACCAATTTACTTCTTTCTAAATCTATTAGCAAACATTTCTTCCTTTTTTATAAATGTGATACATGTATTATGGAAATCACATACATCAAAAAATAAAATTCACTGTCAGTGTTTCTGCCAGAAAAAAATATTTGGGTATGGCACTATGGAATTGAATGTAACCACAGTCAACAGAGGGTATGGGAGGCCTCGCCCAGATAGAAAATTGGTTACGTTTAGGGTTAGGGTTAAGAAAATCATACATTAATGATAAGAGTAATTAATTTTGTCAAAAGGTTAACTTTTTTTTTTTTTTAAATGCCAAAATATCTGGGTATGGCACAATACCCATTTTACCCTCTGGCAGAAACCATGACTGGGTTTTTTACAGGATGATTTAAGGAGCTTTCCTTTGGCACTATGCAGAATACTGGTTAACAATTTAATAAGAACATTTACTAATGTAAAATAATTTTTATCTTTTATTATTATCAATTTATATAATTAACAGAACCATTTATTAAGGAAATGTTTTTGTCTCCCACCTAGTGGTGTTCTGATGACTGATTACAAATGATTGGTTAGGCTAATGCTTTCAATTTTAAATGTCAAGTAGTGGTGTTAAATCCATGACAACCTACCTCAAAGATGAAATTAGAATATGTTTATCTCCTAATTAAATAAAATAATTAATGTTCAATAAACTCTTTAATAAGCCTTTTCTGGGTTGAACTGTTTAGGTTTTTCACATTATAATACCTTATATGACAGCAACCATGTCAATTAAGAAAATGGCCATGGCTAAAGATCAGGGCTCGAAACAGCCTGTGGCCAGGTTGCCAAATGCGACCAATGTCCTGTTTGGGTGACTTAAATATTAAAAAATAATGGCGTTAGTAATAATATTATTTGGGCAATCTTCTTTAGAGCTATAACATATGAGCCACTATTAATATTTGTGTTGGATGTATTTATTCCACATTAAAATCTTGCTCATGGTTCATGGTTCGCTTACCTTAATTTGCCAACATCCATTATTATTTTTTGGGCCACCATATTTATGGTGAGTTTCGTGCCCCGAATATATGCCATAGAAAAGTTATCTCCACAGCATTTTGCAAGGTAGTTTTGCAGGTAAGGCGTATAATTGATCAATATTACAATACCAACAAATAAATCAGAAAGTAGCTACAGTCACCTCCAGCCCACTCCTTATTGATATTAATATGTAGGGGAAGGCTAGAGGAAACTCTATAGATGTAATGCTTTGGCAATCATCGACAACCAAATGGTTGCAACTACTGAGTTTTAGTAGTGATATTAAACTTACATGCTGTTAACAAGTACCAACGCTACACAAAGAAACCTGACGCCTCTATGCAAAACGAACTTGTGCTGTACTTTCTTGTTATGACATATAGGGGCGTCAAGTTTCTTCGTGTAACATTGGTAATGGTTAACAATATGTAAGTTAAAATTGTAAGTTTAATGTCATGACTGGATTCGGGAATAATCAAACTAATGCTCTGTAAGACCCTCCTCCTCAGTGTGAACATTGTTAGTGTACAGTGTGCGCCACATGTTGGTGGAGTGTGATCATCTAAAGCCGATGAGAAATGATACAGTATATTTGTAAACAGAAATGTTTTGGAATCTTTTAAATTCTACCCAGAATTAATTTTAAAGTTTTAATTTTTTTTTATTTCTATACAAAGTTTTAAAATATACTTACCTTGATATTTGTATTGTATTGTATTATACTTCTCCCCACAGATCTTTACACTGTGGTTTTACATAATTATATTATATAAATAATATTTTCATACAGTTGAATCCACTTTACTGCACATTGGTTTATAGCATAAACCAATTATTTGCATATTATTTTGCTGCTCAGAACATTTTAGCATTTAAAAACCAATACAAATTATATACAAGTTTACTTTTGTGACAACCAATAGCCGATGTGTATTTTTGTGCTGGGGTGTTGTTAAACATTAATTAATTAATTAATTAATTAATTCATTCATTCATTCATTCATTCATTCATTCATTCATTCATTCATTCATTCATTCATTCATTCATTCATTCATTCATTCATTCTGTAAGTATAGAATGGTTGTCATACAGGATATTCCTGTCTTTCTGACAATCATCACTGACAGTCTGGGCAGACAAGGTGTAAGATTTTATTAATTGTGGTCTCTTTGTGGTACAGTTCAACCTGTGACTCGTTTTGTTTGTTTTGTTTTTTGCTAGTAAAATTTTTTATTTTGTTCAGCATTAACAGGGAACATTTTGTTTTCAAAATCTTGATTAGTGATATTTCTAGTCAACTGAAAATTGATTAGCAACTACTGTATTAAAATTGTGTAGTGATCTCTGAATCCTGGGTAGCAGATCACAATGTGATACTGAACAAAATGTTTCCTGATTAAATACAACCTTGATAAAGCCCCTTTAAAGTTTAATAAAAACCTTGTCCACTAAGGACCACAACAGTACTTTTTGCACCCTTGTACACAATACAAAAAACCATATCCAATGGTAATGTTTTGATATAATATATTTGACTTTTTACTTTTTGTTTTTCTTTTAAAACTTAAACATAATATTTTGTTTAAAATTATGGAAAACAAAACATACTGACATATAAACTGGGTTATCTTCTCATTATAGAACATGGAACTTTGATAGGGGTCATAAGTAAGTAGACCAGTTTGTATTTTAATGTGGTGAAGCACTGTAATCATAAAGCTAATTTTGAATATGAATGACATCAGTCTTTCAATGACGTCACTTTGCGTCTCCTTATAATAACAATAAACTGGATGCATAACGCACACACCACATTCCTGCTCCAGCTCTCAGCTGAAGATGTCCTCTGCTGCTCAAAAGTCACTGCCTGCTCTGTAGATCTCTCCCCCCCCCCCCCCCCCCCCAACTCCTGGAGGCTATAATCCTGATATTTGGTGTGCTGACAGAATACAAGATTTCACAGAAAGGTGGGAACTCCTATGTAACATTAGTTTACAGAGGTCAAACTGAACCAGCAGTCAAGAGGTGACAAAGACAGAGAAGGAAGAAGGGGACAGGAATAGTAGAAACGGCACATGGGGGACCAAAGCCGGTAGCGGTCCCTTCGGTGGTGAGGACAGCATCCCAGCCATGCAGACCGGCAAGCCCGCATCAAATAGAAGTGGACCCACTGGCCAGCCCTGAAACTCTGGCGCCCATGACCCAGCGCTGAGGGACACCGACCAGTCGCGAAGCTCGGCACAGCAACAACTACGGTAAAGCACTGGGTCAACCAGATAGGGACCAAGCCCCTGGTTGTGTACGCACCAACCGTGGAGCTGCTGTCAACAACACCGACCAGATGGGTATTTCCGACAATGTGGCAGATTCCACATCAACATAGTGGAATCCAGTACCGGTGCACTGAGTAAAATGCTGACGATGCAGCACGATGGTGTCTACCACCAGACATATGTGGGGGCAAGGCTTTACACACCGTCAGAGTCACGACATGCTACACAGGGTGTTCGTGCAGCACTACTGGGATGTCGCCAGCATGTACCAGAGGGAGCTGCATCATTTCGCCAGCGTTGACACCACCCTAGCTCTTAAGGCTATCCCCAGGTTTGTATAGATGGGTACTTTTAGGTTTAATTTTTTTTAAATCTGACAGCCTTTAACAGGGTTGAAAATTAGCAGTTGCCCAGTCGCCCATGGCGACCTTTATTAGCTAAGGGTGATTAAGAATTTTAGAAAAGTAGTCTGTTGGACGACCATCGATTTTAGTGTCTGGTGAGTATGATACTAGTTAAAAAAGAAACACTGATACTGAATCGAATGTGACAAAAGACACCGCGTCTAAGTTGGCACGAACTACAGATCAGACGACATAGAACATGTTCTATATTTTGACAGCGCCAACATAATGAATAAAGATAAAATTCATATAAAAACACATTAATTTATTAAGTTTTAAACCCATACCATCTCAAATAAAAACAAAATTCTTCAGAAATTACTATCAAACTGCATAGGTTACCTCTTTTTTGTGATACAAGTTTCAAGGCAATTGATGGAACATCCAAGGTAATCTGAATGACACAACCGTAATATGTGATCAGGGCTGTATCTCTGCAAAATTATAGTCAAATGGGCATTTGGCAAAATAGTGGATGATCCCATGGATCTCCATCTAGGAGAACAGCCACTCCTGGAGAAATCATTTGCTGGGAATTTCATCCCTCTTGCATCACCGCAAAATGTATTCCATCCCTCATGCATTGCCACAAAGAGGACTGCCACTCCTAGACTAGTTTACTAAAGCACGCACAGTTCTACCTTTAGTCTGTACTGCATTATCTTTTACCCTGTATTAAAAATGAGATTTAACATGTTTAATTTAATGGTACTTTGTAAAGAAACATGTTTGTTTACACTGGATTTCTTTTTCATTTTTTTATTTTTTTTATTTGAGTTGGTATGGGTTTAAAACTTAATGACATGTTTTTACATAAAGTTTTACTTTATTCATTATGAAGTTAAATGTCAATTCATCGATTTTCTTTAACGCAAACGGTTATTATTCAACAAAAACCACTCTAGTTTTAATTTTAGCTATGCAGTTAAATTCCAATCACCAATGTGATAATTGGAGGGATAGTTAAATTTGAGACGGGCCAGTAAGATTTTTCTTCAACTGGCCCTGCTGGCGACCTTGGTTTTCATTTTAATTTTCAACCCTGCTTTAACTTTCTGCTGAACTGACATAACATAAAAACATTACTTCACCTTTTTGGCTTAATTCTCCTTCTGTGAACATTCAAAATTTTACCGTCTTTCACCTCGGCTACAACTGGTCTTCAGTGCTCCTTTGGTGTTAAAGTCCCCTCCCAACCCCTTTCCTGTCTTGGACACAAGGACTTGCTTCTCAGGATCTTGTGTCCATGACAGGCGTGCGCTACAACAACTTGCTCTGAATGTGCACATTATACCTTCTGACCTGACCTGAGCTGGTGCATAACGTTTCCGTTTTAAGAAAGCTGGAAACATTGCTATTGAAGTTTTTTTTGTTCAAGTGAAATTACGGTATGTTACAATAATTTATTGTGTACGAAGCCCAAAGGGACTTGAAGGGTGCGATAAGTGACTCGTCGACCGTACACTTTACTTGCAAGCATCACCGTATACATTTAGGCATAAATAAAACAAATACTCACACAAAACTGTCAGATTCGTTTGAAGATTGTCCATTATTTAGTAACATATCTAGGAACTATTCTTGAAAACGATTTAGTTCCAAAACAAAAACCGAATCCATGACATGAGTTAAACTCCGTATAAACAATAACCGACCACCTGAACAAAATTAATGCAAGGGAGATAACTATATTGTATTTTGATATACAAATTTCGAGACGATTTGGTTCCATGAAGTGATCAGCCCCAGACGTTCCGGCCCAACAATGTTAATCGGTTCGGTCCCGGATTTTTTCTTCTTATGGATTTAATTTATGTTAACTTTAATTATAAAACATGTTTTCAAAAGGTGATGATCTTCATACTTACTAATTAGTTGTAGTTTAGGTTTTTTTGATGTTAGCGTTTAATTTTATGTACTTTATTTTTGCTGGTCAACCAGACTATGTTTTTATTATACATATATGAACATGGAAATAAAGTTATTGTATTGTATTGTATTGTAATTACTGGCTAAATTACCCCCTAAATTTTCACGCACCGATAACGTACACCACCACTAATTTAAGGCTAGTTCATCAAGAAATGAACGCCGAGCGCAAGCGTACCGTTTCATGATCTTGATGAACTAGTTTGAGTCTAAATTTGGGAGATAAGAATATCCATGATAATTATTGTTAAATAGTACAGTACTGATTTTTTTTTTTTTTTTTTTTTTTAATATCAAAAGCCGTGTATGTGCTATCCTGTCTGTGGGATGGCGCTACTAATGGAAACGTAGCAGGTTTTCTCTTACTGACTATATATGTAAAAATTACCAAATGTTTGACATCCAATAGTCAATGATTAATTAATCAATGTGTGGTAGTGGTGTTTTGCCAAATGTATACGGTTTGTAGGTTGTTGAGTTGTAACAGACACAATCTGATTAAAATTAGCTCTACTGGTCTCACCAGTAGATCTAACAGCATCACATGAACTCCCATGTCCAGATGACATTTCATCTATAAATAACAATTTTAATATCGACCAATTACACTTCGCCTTTTATAGCGTTATTTGGGAGCATACAAATTCTAAAAATATTGGGCAAGACTATTTATGCAATAGGCGAACTTGTTGGTCTATTTCAACATTGAAAAAACAGGGAGAAAAGTGCAGTAATAAACTCTGGATTGTATACTAGTATAAACAGATTTTATGGCTATACCATCACAGGGTTTTTTCCGTCTTGAAACGAATTTTATATGAAATTTTATATTGAAATTAGTTTCCGGCATACTTCGTAATTCACCCAATTCATTTCGTTTACCCTCGGCATAATCCCGAATGTTTTCAAATTCTTTTCAAATCACTGGCATAATTTTGCAAATAAGGTTTTGATTGGTTGAATGAAAGGTCAACTGGACATGAGTTCCAATGGGCTGCTGTTAGATCCACATGTAATAGTGGAGCTAATTTTAATTAGATTGACTCAGACACAGATAAAATAGTAAGTTTTGTTTTACATGACACCTCTAGAGCACAATGAGTTTTTTTCAAAGCATATCAAATAATGAACCATGTTAAAATGATCTCGACAACATTAACACCAGAGTCAGATTTGGATGGAAGAAAAATAATAATCACCACCCAAGTTGTTCCTGCGTGTGGATGGACTGTATAACTGTATTCAATCATATGATCCCAAGGATTTCATAATTAGTAGACCATACCGAGTACACATTTAATTTTAGATTGCACATTGCCATGCATAAGTTTGTCCACGTGAGGTTATCTTGTATGCAATCTGTAACAAGATAGTACAGGTGAGGATTTACATGCATAGACAGTGAAAAGTAGGTCCATCAGGACCTTTGATATGACAACCATATCAATATTAATGATGTGAGGTTTCAATGATATGCATCTGTATGCAAGATATGGTCTGGAAATTTTGCAATGGGATGAAAAGTAGGAACAGTGACCTAGTAATATTTTGGACCAACCACCATTCCCAGGTTGTTCCTACATGTGAGATTTAATGGTCCTGTATGCTTCTGTATGCAAGATATGGTCTGGACAAGGATTTACTGTTATGTGCAGTAGACCGTGAAATAGTGCCATAGTGACCTACTAATAGTACTCAAAACACTGCCATCCCAAGTTGTTCCTACATGTAAGGTTTGATGGTCCTGTATGCAAGATATGGTCCGGACAAGAAAAAGTTAACAGACGGACGGATGGACGGACATACAGACATACCACAATAGGACTCATAGATGGGTGTATAAAAACATATTGACATGTCTGCAGTGCTAGTTTTCATAAAACCATTCTTCCATATTAGCATCATTAGAAAGTGTCAAAAAGGTTCTTTCATCTGTAACATATACCATTCTTAATTTTCTTCATCTTAAATGGTCCATACACCAAGATAATTCTTTGCCCACATGCTCAGGACATGACCGTCTATAAATAGTAGTCTTTATCTCAGCAGTACAGGAGTTATTTTTTCCCGCAGTTTGCTTCCCAATGATTTTCTATGTTAAGTTACACCTAATGCACAATAAACTACAAATATTTTGTTGACACCTTTAGATATTAAAGGAAGGAAGGAAATGTTTTATTTAACGATGCACTCAATATATTTTATTTACGTTTATATGGTGTCAAACATATGGTTAAGGACCACACAGATACTGATAGAGGAAATCCTCTGTCGCCACTTCATGGGCTACTCTTTTCGATTAGCAGCAAGGGATCATTTATATGCACCATCCCAGACAGGATAATACATACCACAGCCTTTGTTACACCAGTTGTGGAGCACTGGCTAGAATGAAAAATAGCCCAGTGGGTCCACCGACGGGGATCAATCCTAGACCGACCACACATCAAGCGAACACTTTACTACTGGGCTACATCCCGCCCCCTTTAGATATTAATTACCGATACAGACAGATAGATACACCCCATCTCGAACAACACATTTTAATATATACTTAGCCAAAACAGTGTAGCAATTTTTAAAATGTGCTTAAATTAAAAAAAACTTGTGACGTACAAATTAAAATCAGACACTGGATTTATTTAAGACATCATTATTCAGTATAAGTAACAGGAGATTTTCAATACAAAATTAAATGTGTGACGGTCGCATCATTAAACAGTGCTTGGGGGTCCACGCATTGGGCATTGAATGTTGACGGCGGCTGCGGTACAACATCGACTCGTGCTTCTGGTGCGACGGTCGATCTCTGGAATAGTGATAGAGATCCAGTCATGAGTTAAAACATGTTTTAACGTTGTGAATATGCGTGTGGTTCTCTCCACAACTTACAACCCAACAAATCCCATATCTGTACAATAGGGAACAAGTCAAGTGATCTTGCAAGCCAGTTTAGTACCTTAGTATTGTTCTTCTGAAAAAGTCCAATCTTTAGTCTGGTTGAATGCTGACGTAGATTGTCTTGTTGAAACAAAATGCCTGGATGCTGCTGCATGAACAGAATGACAACTGGTGAGATTCCCACAAATGATGAAAATGGAGTTGTTTTGTCTGACGACATGAATTCCTGCTCACACCAAGATGCTCCCAGCTCACACCACCATGTCGGTCATGTTCAGGGCATGAGGTGACCCTTTTACCACCGTCAATGCCCAATGTGTTCAGAAACTTTACTGACAATTTTCAGATTTTCGCGTATAGACCCCCAAGCACCATTTAACGATGTGACCGTCACACATTTCATTTTGTATTGAAAACCTGTTACTTATGCCGACAAATGATGCCTGAATTAAATCCAGTGTCCAATTTTATTTTATAAGTCAAAATTTTTCTTGTATTTAAGCACATTTACCAAATTGCTAAACTTTTTTGGCTAATTATTCTATCCACATTTTGATAATTAATCCAAGATGGCAAAAGAATTAAGTGTTTCTGGTCAAAATTTCCAGTTTAAGTTGATGCAAACAAAAAACTGAACAATGTTTTAGAAAATACAATTTTATTTTTTTTCATGTGTAAAAACATTTGTAAAGATATGAATAAAACTGCAATAATCACCTACAATGAATATGTCATCTGCTCGTGGAGTTTGAAAATGTTACCTGGTTCTCCAACTAGTAAAAAGTGATTAACAAAAGTGTAATTAAATATATACTGTTTAGTAGGATAAACTAATTTTAAAAAAGTAATTTCAAACTCCATGAGCTTACAGCATTTTTCTTATGGGCAAATACTTCTGTGTTACTTATATACTGACAAATATTTGTTTAGACAAAAAATTTTTTTTTCAAAACACTATCCCATTTCTTTTTACATCATGACAGACTAGACTTGTTTATCCCCCCCCCCCCCCCCCCCCCCAACTTATCATCCTGGGTTTTCTCCAAGGAGACCTACTGGGCTTTTCCTCCTACTCCCCCCAAACAAATATTAATTATTAGTACTTACTTATTTATATTTTAACAAAGGCTGTGGTATGTACTATCCTGTCTGTGTAATGGTGCATATAAAAGATCCCTTACTGCTAATCGAAAAGAGTAGCCCATAAAGTGGCGACAGCCGGTTTCCTCTCTCAATATCTGTGTGGTCCTTAACCATATGTCTGACGCCATATAACCATAAATAAAATGTGTTGAGTGCGTCGTTAAATAAAACATTTCCTTATATTAAAAGTAATTAAAATGAGCTTGGGTCACTGAAAAAACAAACAATAAAGAAGTAAAAAATGTGCTACCCAAATTGATTTTCCAGTGGTTTTATGATGTTTTACTGTGGCATATTTGGGATCATAAAAGAACAGCAGCAGTTTGTGCAAGATAGTATTGTATACCTACTTCCAAAAGAAACTTTACATACAAAAATTTGAATAATTTCATACATATTGTTGCTAATCGAAAAGAACCAATTTAAAAAACACCTTACAAACACTTTGCATGTATCATATGATTACTGCACCATACCATTTGTTGGTTTTCTATAATACAATTTGAAGCCTTGTAATGTTTTTTTTGGATGTCAGTGTAGATTTGGGTTTTTTACAATACACGATTGTATGTGATATACAGAAAACAACACACATCTCGTAAATGCCAAGAATGTATTTATATGTACAGTGAACAGGTATCTACATCCAACTGATGCAATGTTGTTACTTTGTTAAAAAATCACTGTTTAATATGCCTGGATTATTCCATGACTGTAGCTTAGCAACAGCAGACATTTTCCTGTCAATGAAATAAGTATTCAAGGTGTTTTAACAGCTGAATAATGACAAGCAGCAGTGTAACATTTGACAGACAGTGTCAGCAATGTACATCTTCCATACTTCATACATCCACTCTTCACCTCTTCTCTATTTTCCTAAGTTGTTTCTTTTTCATTCTCTTGATTTTGGCTGTATTCTTAATCTGTAAATAAAAATAAAACTGATCACCGAAAGATAAAAAAAAAAATATCAAACTTAATCCTGCTGATAAACTGCTGTAGCAATCTGGTTTCCTTCCCACTGTGTTCATAAAAAGAAAAAAAAACAATGCGATATTTGTTAGCAAGACGAATCCTGCTGCCAACACAGACGTCAGACAGTAGACAGAATATATATATATACATGTAGAGTGTTTTAATATTAGATTTCAGTTTAACTGTTACAACAGGTGGCTATAACATTCCCAACTTTTCCCATTTTGACTCATATTCTGCAATTGCTATGTCAACTCCATATGTTAGAATTATATACTCTTTGAACACCCATAGAAATGCTTATGCAAATCACAATACATGTTTCCAGTGGCGTAGCGTGGGCAAGACCACCGGGGCAATTGCCCCGGGAACAAAATTCTGGACTAGTGGAACGGACTCGAGGAGTGCTAATGGTCCACTGGTTAGGGGGTGCAATACTTGCCTTGCCCCAGGTGCTGGCAACCCATGCTACGCCACTGCATGTTTCTACACTTGACAAAGTTGAACTTGCTTTAGAAAGTGAAAGCCGAAATAGTTTAGACATTTTCAGCAATGGTTAGGCATCATTTAATGCACTCTGAGGTGGCACAAGCCATCGGAATGCTTCAAGGAGGGATGTCTCACATTGCAGTCACTAACCAGTGTAATTTTCAGGGCCTTTGCAAGGTTTCAACAGACTGGCCTATTCATAAAGCAACCTCATTTGGCGTGTCCAAGGTTAACAAACCTGGGCCCATGCTTATAAAACCTTTAGAGTCCAGACTCAATCTCAAATGACGTCACATGCATACAATTCGTATGGCGTCATGATATTAGTGTCCCAGACTCTATTAGAGTCTCGAGTCTTAGACTTTAAAAGTTTTATAAGCACCAGGCCTTGATGAAGACCGATATCTGGTATCTTTAGCAAGAAGAAACAGATTTTTGACTACACAAATTCTCCAAAATGATTTAGTAAGAATACACTCCAGAAGACCACTATAATGCATCCCACTCTCACAGCATTATCAACATATACGAATGCAGTGATTGAGGTAGCACGTCAACTGAAGAGTCAACTGTTGGCGACAAGTTCTCTTTATGGATGAGTTAAGATTCTGTGTGGACCTTAATGATGGATAAAGTAGTGTTGTGAGAAGTTAAAAAATGCTATTTGCCAATTGTATCTCTGCCCAACACAGCCTTATAGTCTGGGCTGGCATTCTAGTTCATCAGGAGCAGTGCAATTAATGGTAAGAGAAATATGGGAAAAAATCATTACACCTATAGTCATCCTTCTGGGCCAACAGGAGAGAGCCCCTTAAGTTGGATAACTTGTGCCCAATCCAACATAATATATGCAATAAAATATGTTTTTAAGCAAGCAGCAGCCCCAAGTTCAGCCAGCAAACGTTTCCCTAACGTTCGCGAACTATTTGATTGCTTCCCAACGTGGCCATTTGATTTACTGTGAAGTGCATAAACCAGTCTAGCGGATGTTTTTCTGCTCGATCTGGCTGAATGCAGCTCAGATTTCATTATCATGGGTGATATTCACGGCTCCATTGCTCACAAATAGTAACTGAAGCAGTACAGGCAAACAATATAACTCACATGGACTGGCATGCATGTTCCCCTGATTTGAATCCTATAGACCTAGCTGACAACATACTTAGTAAGCTGGTTTAAGATCTCTATGTCCATTCACAATCGCTAGATGAACTGAAAATGGTTCTGGTTCAAGAACGGCACATTTTGCATTGACAGCTGGATCGTCTTATTTGGTCAATGTAATGATGTATACAAGCCTGCATTGATACTCATGGCAGCTACATGTGATATCAAAATCAATTACTGTAACGAAAACCCAGGTTTTTTATTTTTTATTTTCATTTTTCTGCTGATCACATACATTTCTTTGGGTGTCATATTTAAGAGCAGAAAACTTGTAGGATGTCCAGTGTCATGGATGGGTGTGTTTACTGGATGGTGAAAGTTTAGTAACACACCAAATGATCAACAGAATACTGTCAAATAATACTTCATTTTCATACCTAAATAGATGTCGCTTAACTTTTGTGGGGAGCATATAATGGATTTTAAGACCACAAAATATTTATTTATTCATTTATCAATTTATTATTATGTGTTTTAACCATTATATCATCTTTCTTCGAATCTTCTATATTTCCCAGTTCTTTCCATTCTATGCGTCATAGCAATTTGTTTTGTTTTTGCCAATCTTTAATTTATACAGAAACATTACAAATGCATTTATGTATCAAATTGTTACATATGACTATATAACATTATTATACCACAAATTAGATATTATGTACTTGTATATAAATTATATCACTTTGATATAAGGCCATGAATTCAAGGCTCCCCAACCTTGACATGGACTGGGGGAAATAAATATTTAAAAAAAAAACCCAAAAAACCCCCAACCCTCCTGAATCACACAGCAAAGGGTCATTAATTTTGATACTGAGCACTCTTCAGTTTTGTTAGTAACAGACATGTCCAACATACTGACCACTTGAACAACCTCGCTCTTCTTTTCATTGGCTTCACGCCGCTTTTTGTGTTCTTCACGTCTTTTCCTTCTCAGCTGAAATACACAAAAACTTCCCATATTTACTGTTGTCATGTATTATATAGAGAATAATACCCAATCGAGGCATGGGATTTTTAATCCAGATACTGACTCCAAACCCTGAGTGAGTGCTCCGCAAGGCTCAATGGGTAGGTGTAAATCACTTGCACTGACCAGTGATCCATAACTGGTTCAACAAAGGCCATGGTTTGTGCTGTCCTGCCTGTGGGAAGCGCAAATAAAAGATCCCTTGCTGCCTGTCGTAAAAAAGTACGCTATGTGGCGACAGCAGGTTTTCTCTAAAAAAAACCAGTGTCAGAATGACCATATGTTTGACGTCCAATAGCCGATGATAAGATAAAAAAATCAATGTGCTCTAGTGGCGTCATTAAATAAAACAAACTTTACTTTTTTGGTAGCTAACTTACGCATCACAAATACATGATTGTCAGGTTAACTATACATTACAGTGTAATCTATTTCCACCATGTCATTTTTCATTGGATGCATGGCCCTGGTGACCTGGTCATCACCTAGGAGCAGCCAGTCATATGTCTTGAAATTGTTAACACACGTACGTGTGTAACAACCCAAGTATTATCAAAAATAATGCATGATGTTCTCACCAAAATACAGTAAAGTACACTTATAATGAACATGCTTAGAACGAACTACTGCACAGAATGAACTGATTGTAAAGTTCCATTTTATTTCCCTATACATCAATAACCAATTTATGCAAATGTGTACAATAAATTACTGCTTTAATGAACTTTATTTCATTTCATTTCAACTTTATTTTCGTGCTTATATCCAATTTAGATTCAAGCACACTGTCCTGGGCACACAAGTCGGCTATCTCGCCTGTCTGTCCAGTTGTTAAGTGGTTAGTGAGAGAAAAGAGGGTGTAGTGGTCTTACACATGTTCTTGATTTTCATGGTATATTTTATTTGTAAATATGTTACCAGGTGATGAAAACACAGGAGCAGTGCTCCACTTCAGAGTACTAATATGGAGAAAAATACAGGAAGATATAATAGCAATAAGCTTGTCACACATTTATTTAATACCATGTCAGTGTTTCTGCCAGAAAGAAATTTGTGGGTATGGCGCTATGGAATTGAATGCAACCACAGTCAACTGGGGGTATAGGGTGCCTCCCTCAGAAAAAAAATGGGTTCAGTTTAGGGCTAAGGTTAAGAAAATCATAGAGTAATGATAAGGGTAATTAATTTTGTCAAAAAGATAACTTAAAAAAATAAAATCTGTCAAAATATTTGGGTATGGCGTCATACCCATTTTACCCTCTGGCAGTAACCCTGCATGTAATGGAAAACTAGTGGAATAGTGTTCCACTTCAGAGTACCAAATGGAGAAAAATATATTGTATACAAAATACATTAGCAATAATTATAACTGAAGAATATAGAAGAATTGTATGCAATGGTAAGAAAGTTGATGCATGTTCTGATTATATATTAAAAAAATAAAATGATATTCGAGATTGTAGCTTTATAAAGAAGTTTTTCTTCAATCATAGTTGCTAAACAATACATTTTTAAATTTTATGTATGTCATAAAAAAATTAGGGAATGAGTTATGTGGATAATCTAAGTTCTAAATGAGTTTGACAAATTTTCATGGCACTTATTTTGTGTGATTAATTTATTATTCACAAACTATATTATGCATGATTGCTATACATTTATTAACAGTTAAATTATTTTGTTTAATGACACCGCGAGAGCATGCTGATTAATTAAACATCAGCTATTGAGTGTCAAAGATTTAGTAATTCTGTTAGATGTTTCCATTAATGGCAAGGAATCTTTTATATGCACTTTTTCACAGACAGGATAGCACATACCACAGCCTATGATATACCAGTTGCAGGTTCTTGTTATTTAATGCAACATCAAATAAACTGGTGACATCAATTCTGTTTTTAAAGACTCACCCCATTATAAAAGTTATTAATTAAAACATCTAATGAAATGATTGTTTGATTTGTTTAACGACACCACTAGAGCACATTGATTAAATAATCATAGACTAAGATGTCAAACATTTTGGTAATTCTGACATGTAGTCATCAGAGGAAACCTGCTACATTTTTTCTAATGCAGCAACGGATCTTTTATATGCACTTTCCCACAGACATGATAGCACATACCACAGCCTTCATTATACCGGTCGTGGTGCACTGGCTGGAACGAGAAATAGCCCAATAGGCCCACCGATGGGGATCGATCCCAAACCAACCGTGCATGAAGCAAGTGCTTTACCAATGGGTTACGCCCCACCCACTAATGAAATGAAATTGTAAATATATCATTATAATAATATTCTTGCCACTTATATTATATGAATATAGGATAGGGCACCATACATGTATGTTAGCAAATTAACATATTCCCAATCCTGTTGTTCAATGTGCAATAAAATATAATACATTATATCACAAACGAATTTACATGTTTAATATGGAAATAAATTAACTATAAGCAAATGTAAAAAACTATTTTATTATGACATGACATCTTGAATTTTTAAAATGTGTGTCATAGTGTTTTACTAATTAGTAATTAAAAATACAGCCACCTCTAATGTTTGCTTTCTCTCGTCCTTCAGACGGTTTTCAAAGTCTTTGATGGACTTCATTTCAGCCTTTTTCTTCATTTTTCTCTCCCAAGAACTTGTCAAACATTTGTCTTTCTTCATTGCAGAAAATCTAAAATTACAATAAATAAACATTATATATTAAAAAATTTTATATAAATGTATTACAAATAAGTTAATTAGCCTTTCCAATTCCTTACAAAGAGTAATGCTGCTTGTTTGTCACACATTAAGGAACACATTGAAGACTAAAGAATAAAATCAAATTTCACACATGAAACCTTGCAAAAGCTGGCTGGGGGTTTCTATTCCAATATTCAAGATCAGTGGTTCTTTATAACCATATTGTACTCCCAACTTTTTTAAAGAACCACTGATCTTGGCCATACTGGCTGTTGGGGTTTTCTCTGTAGTGTGTGTATTAGTGATTAATATGTGAAACTGAAGAACTAAAAAATGATTGATGTAAAGATATTTGACGTCAAACATACGACTGATGTTGTATTAGAGCAGGAATCTTTGACTATCAATTAGTATGCAGAGATTGCGCAAAATTTATATAGATTGGTCTCCAACGGTTAGAGAGCGTTGATAACTGTCCAAATATTCATCTAGCTCTCTTACAGTCAGACTACTCAGACTATATCCCAGTGAACAAATAAAGAAGGTTTTTGTTTAAAGACACCACTAGAGAACATTGATTAATTAATCATTGGCTACTGGATGTCAAAGTTTAAAACATTTGGTAATTCTGATACGTAGTCATCAGACAGAGGAAACCAGCTAAATGTTTTCATTAGCAGCAATTGAGCAAGAGATCTTTTATATGCACTTTCCCACAGACAGGAAAGCACATTATATGACAGCATAGTCCAGTTGTGGTGCACTGGTTGGAATGAGAAAAAACCCAATCAATGAAATGGATCCACCGGGTACCAGACGTTTCACCCCCAAGCCAGTTCACTCCCAGTCAGTTTGGCCCCAAATAGGATGGCAGTTCGCCCACACATGCATAATCAGATCGCCCCCAATCAGTTGGGTCCCAGGTCTGTTCACCCCCAAATAGGATGGCAGTTCACCCACACGTGCATAACCAGTTCACCCCCACAAAGGTACCAGTTCGCCCCCATAAAGATACCACTGTGTCGATGTGAATGTGTGGTCTGGACCCATCTGTATGTGCTGAACTTCCTCTAGTGCAACCATATTCTATGTTTAGGCGATTTCGCACACTCCCATGTGCATTTTTAGTTGCGCAGTTTGGCAGTCGTCGAACTTTGATTAAAGTATGATTTACATTTTCAGATCATGCAGAATTTTCTTTCGTAAGAATCTGGAATAAACAGATTTATTATGAATGTCATTAATGCTTAATTCTCAGTCAGGTGTGCCATGTCACAGGTTCTTCATACCTGAATGGTAAACAGCCTTTTTCAGGTGTATTCAAAGAGCACCTATCGTATCAAAACCGAAACCCATGGTCGGTCCCACGATAAGGAGGTGGCAGACATCCTGGTAATTTAAATCTAGTACCGGTAATAGTAATATACAACAAACTACAATGTCAGCGATCACCAAAAATGTTCTGCGATGTTAACCAACAAAAGGATGACTACAACCTGCTATTTATACCAGGGATAGGCAATGACAACTCGTGATAACAATGCTTAGGAATGACGAACAACTGGACCAGCAAATCACACTACCAAGAAATGCAGACAACACTTCCACCCAGCGAATCCTATTGCTGCTGTACAGGACTCTCATGAACAACATGGTCGGAATAACCCATTTTATTGCTTTCCTTGTAAGCTGCAGCGAATTTTTGTTGAATTAATACAAACAAGTACATGGGTAAATAGCTTGAAAGGATAACAAACTGCATACTTCTGTAATATTTACAAATGAATCCATGACATTTCGCCCCCAAGTCAGACCTGTTCGAACCCAACTGTTTGCCCCCCAACTATTTGGGGACGAACTGGCTTGGGGGCGAAACGTCTGGTACCCTTTACGAATAATTGTTTAAAAGGGGTACCAGACGTTTCGCCCCCCCCCCCCCCCCAGCCAGTTTGCCCCCAGTTTGACCTGTTCGCCCCCAAGACGATTCGCCCCCAACTGTTTGCCTGTTCTCCCCCAAATATTTGTCAGTTCGCCCCAATGATTTGTTACTTTTAAACAATTATTGTACTGTTTCTTTAGAGGGATGTTAAAGTGTGTGTGTGTTTATTTTAGGTTTATGCCAGCAGGAAATTGTTATGAACTAAAAAAGAATAAACTGCCTTCCAAAAGCAAAACGTAATTACTTGATTTGTATTATCATCCCATGGTAGCAATTTCTAACTATTCAACACAGGGTGGAAGTGAGAAAAAAGAAAGAAAAACACTTTTTGTCACACGAAAAAATTAAATACCGGTACTCCATTTCACATAGTCACATCAGCACATGTGCAACATAAAGTAACAGTCCCACGCTCACGTTACAGCGTAATAAACTAGTTGATTAATATTTTATGAAGGCGTGTTTTGTAGTAACCCTTTTATTGTTTTGAATCTATCATGTCAAAACAATGATACATGAACGGATTTAGACAGAAACATTAATAAATACGTTTTATTACCGTCACTTTGAAAACTTTCGCTAGTACCGATTAAATGTTTTAACAGTAAACTCTTGATATTGTTCTACCGGAAATGTCTCACCGACTTGAACAAGTCATGTGCTTTCTGATTGGTCTTTTGTTCTAACAGTGTTTAGTGTAACACAGAACAAACACGTATATCAGAACAGAACTTTATTACACTCAGGCGGAAGAGGTACATACACATCCCATGACTTTCCAGGATTTCCATGACCCGAACTGACTGGGGGCGAACTGGTACCTTTGTGGGGGCGAACTGGTTTTGCACTTGGGGGCGAATTGACTGGGGGCGAAACAAATAATTGGGAGTTGGGGGCGAACTGACAAATAGTTGGGGTCAACAAGCAAAGAGTTGGGGGCAGACTGCCTTTGGGCGAAACGTCATGGCTTCGGATCCATCAAGGTGGTTCGATCCTGCGATGCATGCACTTCAGTGTCGGAGTCAGTCACGCGTGCACTTAGCCCCCGTCACTTTCAGTGACTTTGACTGTGGCCCAGTGTGACTGTCAGCAGTGACTGTCACCGAGTCACGTGAACAATTACTCTGGCTAATTACATTACAACATAAATGAACATTAAACACCTTGCTGTACGAACGCTTTTCCACACTCTCCCTGATTTGGATTTGCCTCGAGGACAATTTTTTTCTTCATTTTGTACGATGAACGCTTCGTGAATATCTTCCTTCATCCTGCTGCTGTTACAAAACACGTGTCTGTTTTGTTTTTATATTTGATAATTTCCGGTTATTCTGTTGTGATGAGATTGCATTCCACCTTTTTGCCAGACGCACGAAGTTGTGTTATAGCCAAACGCAAACTTGTACATAAATAAAATAAAAAAAATAAAAAAAGAAGGTTGATTGTACACGTATTCATCTTTTAAACATTGGATTTCCGTGGCACTTCAGTATTCGGGGGGGGGGGGGGGTACAACCAAGCATTATTCCTAGGATCTGTGCAAGGCCGTAGGAAACCTATTGACCTTTTGTCATATTGACCTATGGGCATAATAACGTTATCCAACTTAAGAGGACCTCCCCTAATTAAAAACATTAAATTATACAATAATGGCGACTGCAATTTTCAACCCCACTAAACATCGCTCACCACAGACTAGACACCCCACACACACACGCGCAAACGCGCGCGCGCACACACACACACACACGCACACACACAATTAAGTCCATGCACACGCGACTGAAGAAAATCTATTTTTAAAATGTGCAGTAATTTTTAGTCGGAAACATCTTTCAAACTCATATCAGGATAGTTCCTTTAACAAGATCTGCTTGCTTGAGCACTTGCTTAACTTTATTTATGTGCCCCTTTACCACGAAGATTTAGGCATGTCTATCCCGGGTCCTGTCTCTGGATAGCCAGTGATCCGACCGGGGACAGCAAAGTCTGCTTTAGTCCGAAATCAGACCTAGAAAATTATGTCTTTTTTTTCAGGATTCACCTTGGAATAGGTTTGCCTCACTTCAATTTAAAGACAATTAAAATCCCCTCCCCTCGTTAAAATTCATTCCGATCAGCCTTGAACCCAGCAAGATCTTGCGGGCTTGATCTAATATCTAATGAAATGATAAAATTCGGAAAATCAATATTACTTTCTTCTCTTGTTAAATTGTTTAATGCGGTGTACAAAACTGGCATATTTCCAAACTATTGGACTAAAGGATATATAACTCCAATTCACCAAAAAGGATGCAAAATGGACCCGACAAATTACCGAGGAATAACTATAACAAGCTGTCTAGGAAAACTTTTCTCCATGATACTGAATAACCGCCTAGTCAGTCATTTAGAAAATAAAAAACTATTATCAGATAACCAGTCTGGCTTTAGAAAAGGTAGAAGAACAGCCTACAACATATTTATTCTTAAAACCCTAATAAACAAATATGTAACCAAATTACACAAACGACTCTACATATGTTTTATTGATTTTCAAAAAGCATTTGATACTGTGTGGAGAGAAGGACTTCTTCTTAAAATTTTACGTCTAGGGATTGGCGGGAAATTCTACAGCATTGTTAAATCAATCTATGACAAAACTAAAGTCGCAATTAGGTTCGCAAATAACATTACAGATACATTTTCCGCAAATATAGGGGTAAAACAAGGTGATACACTCACCCTGCCATGTTTAACATTTTCATAGATGATCTAAATTTTAAATCAACTATATGTGCACCTGTTACACTACAAAAAGAAAAACTATCCCATTTGTTATGGGCAGATGACCTCCTCCTCCTGTCTGAAACCCCACAAGGCCTTCAGGAATGTCTTAATAGTCTTGATGACTTTTGTAAGCTATGGCACCTATATATAAACCATTCAAAATCAAATTTTATGACCATACAAAAAGGGAAAAGCCCCACAACTACTAAACTCTACCTAGATAACAATACAATTTCTCAAACAAATTCATACACGTATCTGGGTTGCACTATAAACTCCGCTGGAAACTTTACCGAAACTAAAACTGTACTCAGTAATAAGGGATCAAAAGCACTCTTCAGATTACACCAAGCTTTCTCGGGTGTCAATCCACCCCCACATATATATAATCGACTGTTTGATACACTAATTAAACCTATTCTACTTTATAACTCGGAAGTATGGGGCACGGAACTGCATGGCAAACTAAAGAAACACAACCAATACAAATTCTTTGACATATTAGAGTCTGAGCCCTTTGAAAAATTACATATAAAATTCTGTCAAATTAATCTTCAAGTCCCACGAAACAGTGTTAACATTTCCTGCAGGAGTGAACTGGGGCGCTACCCACTTATAAATAGCATACATACAAATATTTGTAAATATTTTATGTACCTAGAAAATGTAGAAGAATCAAGATCTATATTGTATGATGCAGTATCCTGTAGCAAAGAGCTACACACACAACACAACATAGGCTGGCATGCTTATTTACAAGATATGCTTGATAGTAACAACATTGACAAAAGTCTATTAACTAACGCTAAATTTCACCCAAAATCAAACTCTAGCTACGCAAACAAAATCCTTGATGACAGATATTACGAACACTTTAAAATTAAGCTACAGAACTCTGAAAAGCTGCAAATATTTAAACATATTAAAAACAAATATGAAATGGCAAATTACTTGAAATATATAACAAAAATACCAATTTTAGACAAGCTCTCACAAAACTACGTTTATGTGCTCACAGGCTGGAAATGGAGGTAGGACGTTATAGGAATATCAAAAAGAACCAGAAGATGAGATTCATTTTTTGACTCGGTGTCCAATAAATATGCATTTAAGAAAAATCTATACTATAAAGTCGGTCAAATATGTTCTGAGTTCACATTTCTGTCTGAAATGGAAAAATGTGTTTTCCTTTTTGACAGCCCAGAACAAGTAACTCCAACTGTTGGGCAATTCTGTTATGAAATGTTCAACCATAGGCAAAATGAACTTACCAGACCCTCTACTACAACACCAACTTGAATAAACACGTATACACACTCAGTGACACTGCACACATTTACATGTACATGTATAACTATTACACGTATATAATCATTGTCATCATTATTATTACTATGTGTCTGATCTTACCATTTTATATTCTAATTATGTATGTTGTCCAATGTATACCATGCCATGTTTATATGATTCATATATAAATAAATGATTTGATTTGAATTTGCAATGCACATAATTATAGTCGTTAACTGGGCTTGGTGCAATATACAACATGTTGTCCCATAACCATTCAGTGAGTAAATATTCAAATTTAGCAACTGTTAAATATATAGTTTGTGTACTGTCCATACATAATATGATTTATTTCCTTTCAAATAACATATTTACATTTAGCAGCTATAATCACGGACTCACAACTTTTAAGAACTTATGCCTAACTTACTGCATTATCCTTACACTTAAGTGTCATTATTTTGTGTGTGTTTTTTTTAACACCACTATAGTCTTTAGAACACATTGATTAATTAAAGGGACAGACCCTAGTTTCAGCCCGTGAAAATTAACACTAAGTTTATTTAATCTACAAACATGTGACACATTTGGATAAAGTTACAATTCAGTCAAACATGAGTCTGTGACTTTTGAAATGGTGAAATACCCTCTAAAATAGACTAAAACTCGACTCCATAACTGTTACTTCTCAGACGCACGTCCGTTTTTAAAAATATGAAAAATGAATTTTGTGATATTAAAAACACAATGATGACCAAAAACACTTCAAATGTACGGAAAGCTGATAATCTAAACCATAAAATCTAAATAAAGTATGATTTCAGTTATCAAAAACGGCTATAATAGTCAGAAATATGCCTTGGTGTTTAAAAACAAGGGCATGTCCCTTTAATTACGGTATTGACTTTTGAATATAAACAAATTTCTGACAGTTTTCAGAAGAAACTGGCCGCTATATCCCCCCCCCCCCCCCACACACACACACACACTAGCTTCAAGGGAACTGTTATGACCACCTTCCCACAGACAACACAGCACATTCAACAGACTTTGTTGGGTACTTTTGGGGCGGTGGGGGATTTGAACCTACGATATTTCCTCTCCGGTAAAATATGCATGAATGGGTCTGTATCAGAAATTTGCAAATACTATTTTGGAACTTAGTTTTGACTACTGTATAAAATTATGTTAATCGATAGCTTTGCAGGAGATATAGTAAGTTATAATATGACGTGAGTACGGTCATAGGTACCCCCAAACAGAAACCCCTAATAAAAATACTATAGTTACATATATATTATATAACGTAAGTATAACATATACGATGTCATTGTTTGGGGATACATGTGACTACGGTAACGCAACATGCATGACGTGGTACGATATTGATGGCACACAATGTCTTTGGTACGAAAAGCCCCTGGTACGAAAATCATTTCGTATCGGGACACGCACGATTCGAAACATCCGGGGACTTTACTATTGACGACGCCATCTTGTAAAGATGGATATGTTGGCAGGTTATTCGGACGATGCAGATAGCAATACATCAAATGTTGATAAATTTCAGCAGGTTAATTGGTCTATATTTACGTTTTGAAATGTAATGTAGTGATTTAGAGTTTAGTAATTCATCATTATGATTATACATTTGGTATCGCCTCTAAGTGATTATGAAATTGCATTCCTTGCAAATTTCATGCTTCAAAACAAGTTAAAATGTCAGAATGACCGGCCTTGTCTTTTTTTTTTTTATTTGTATAGATATGATAAGTACATTAAATTGTTTTCAAAACTTTATACAGACTATCGGTATCAAATAAAACTATTATGTTACATGGTTGACAGGGTTAAGAAAATTACAATTTATAGGTATGTGACCAAAACAATTTAACCTACAAAGATAGAGATAAATCAGTTATCATTCTACAGAGCCCAGGAAATGCTTTAAAATGCAGTTTTAATTTTTTTTCTAGGTTCAATATTTAAAAAGTTACGACATTTTCAAGACGTGGGACCATGCCCATTTTTTGGCTTTGTTTTACTACTAAAACAAAAGAAAAGTGACCTTTTCGATTAATTACCGGTAACTTTTAATACAGAAAGTATCATAACTTTTTAAATTTTAGATAGATTCTATTCTAATGAAACTTTCAGGGAAGGTAGTTAATTCAACATAGAGCCTTTTGGTGCAGTTTTCTGTTAGTTCATAGTTTAAGTTGTTACCTAATTAATAATTTTAATTAAATTTTTTACCAAAATAAAACACTTTATTACGGTTCACTTTGAACACAAACTGTCATAACTTTAAAAAAATTGGATAGATTCTAATGAAACTTTCAGGGAAGGTAGTGCATTCAACACAAATCCCACTGCTGCATTTTTTCAATGACTAAACTGCCTTCCAACTGCTCTTTCAAGATATTATTTTCATCTTCCAGTATGCCAACCTGTTCATGTTTTGTTTACAGTCTATTCTTTAATGCATCAATTTCTACATCAGCTTCTTGTTATTTGTTCTTTCTTATTATATTTCTGACTTTGGCCTTATGTGCACATGTAGAACTTTGTAAACATGTTTTCAGTGTTTCAATTCTAATATTCTTTTTCTGATTTACTAGTAAAACTCTTAGCAGTTACACATTGTTTTTTATGCAGTTTTGTTCGAAGAAGGTTGGTCACGACTAGATGTTGTTTTTGCATGTTTACTTTTTTTTAATTTGTCACATGAAGGGCAGTGTAGCTTGGAAATTTTAAATGTACTTGCTGGTGGAACATTCTCATCAAAACGTGGTGACAGAACTGTTCTATCATTGGTACTTGATGATGGATCCTTAACTTCATCTGAATGACTGAATAGTCCACTGGGCAAAGTGCAGGTCACTAAAAACGGCTCGCTGCAAATGGCAATGAATCTGTCAAATTCATTTTTATTGCTTAATTTTCTAAACTTCTTTACTGTTCTGTTCACCAACCCTCTTTGTTTTTTGTTTTTTAACACGGGTATAAATTGAGCTTGTTCCTGTGAAAACTTGCATTTAATTGATTCGTCCGTTTCTGTCAGTCTAGAATTGTTCAACAGGTTTAAATAAAGCACATGTCCATTTAAAAGCTCATCTCCTGCAGGGACTGAATGAAAATGATTGTTTAAATATTCCCAAGAACTCCAGGTCTTGTATCATCAATGAATATAGTTTGATCTTTTTTCTTGGTGGTGGCGGCATCATGGACTAGAGTCTAGTTTCTGTGTGTATGTGTATGACTGTGTGTATGTCAGGGCTCGAAATGCAGTGTTAGTACATGCACCGGTGCATGCTGATTTTTGCGTGTGCATGTAACTTTTAAAACTGGGTGCACGCGGTGCATGCTAATATTTTTCAAGTACTATGTATTGCGTATACTAGTATCCTGTTGTCTACCACAGTCAGACTCAAGTTGAATTTTGCGTATGCATTTCGTAATCTGTTCGCCACATGAAAACGATAACTTTTATCTTATGGGCGCATCCATTTTGTATCCCATAATCCTACTTACAACAATGGCGCCCTTTCGGTCATTTCCGTGAAATATATTTGCGAAAATTGCCGGCAATATCTCGGTTATATCCGTGAATGGTATTAGGGAAGGTGGTCGAGACTGACTTTGGGGTATCGACGTGCATAACACAGTTGTTGTCGTCACTGACAAATTGAACTCCGCCAGATATGTGATCAATACAAAGTACTGTAACTGCCTTGAACATTTTCGACCTCAAATATGGGCACTTGATCAGATGACTGCGAACGTGCAGGTGCGTTACTCGTGTAGTTGACTCAAAGTCAACCAGTGATTATTTCAATCGCAACTTCTCGTCGAATTCCGTAGGTTAATTTATATTATACCAACAGATCTTATCCAGTTAAAAAAGTTGATAACTTGCTTAATACAAAACACAAATATTCGTACGTTTTTGTAATAGGCCTATTATAGATTTCTGTAAGGCGTTTACGTTGGGCGAAATTTTCAAATTTGATCAAGAATCAGTAATAAACGCAAAAAGACCCCCCCCCCCCCCTCCCCGACAGTGACTGATCCAGCATGGATGTCAGACAGTGATAGTGACAGTTATATTAAAAAGAAAATGACAATCAACACTGTAATCAAGGTAATTAAAATAATATTTTCCTCATTGTTAACAGGATTTACCTTATTTTTGGTGGATGCAGAATTTTAATGGTGCATGTAACTTTTTTTTCAGCATGCACCTGGTGCATGTAGATTTTTTTTTTCATTTCTAGCCCTGTGTGTGTGTGTGTGTGTGTGTGTGAGCTAATTATGATTTACCCATAATACAAAATATATATTAATTTTTTATTACATTTTAATGTTCATTATTATTCTTATTAATCAATTTAATTATGGCAAATTTAGCATAAAATGTTATTTTAAAAAATAAATTCAGTATATAACAATAATTATTTTTATTAATAATACTAATTGTACCAATTTATTTTTCTCTAGCTAACAAAAATCAAATCAGAACAAATTATTGTCACTACTACACGTGGATTTGTTTTGTAAACATTACCAATGGACCAATGAGTATTAAGAAAACTGGTCACGCGACCGTGATCAACCTGAAATGGCTTCCTTTCACTTTTCAGATGGACATTTTATAATCTGCAAACATCCTTGAGATAACAACATTTTTTACAACATTGTGGCACATATTCATTAATAATAAATGTATGAGCAATATTAAAATATATTTTGAAAATGATTTCTATAATGTAAGTGACATTATTTCAACCTTGAACATCGGGCATTTTCAGAACTTTTGTGCTCTATTTCGGAAAATTAAGTTTTTTTCCACGACTTCGTAGACTACGTTCGCCACATTCAAAATTGATCAAACTTCATAAAAATATGTATTAATATATAAACAAAAAGGACCACGCTTATTTTAGAAGAGAACTTTGATGATTTCTATGATGTAGGATGTTCAGCATTTGATATCTTCTGTAATTTTTTACCGACAATTTTTTTTCCGAAATCCCCGCACTCGGCAATGAAAGCATCTACCTACAACCCATGACACTACAGGATAATCCCCGTATTAACCAACCAGAATGCTTTTATTTATAGCGACTGTTTTGCAGAGCGGCGATTTTGCGTCACAGCTATTAAAGCCCACTGCGCTAATGATGCGGTGCTGGTTGATCACGTACCTACAATTTAGTTAAAATTACGCCATTAGACTTAGTTTTAGTAGTTTTACCTGTATGGTTTTCGATTACATGAGCCTTTGACCAATCCTAACCCTATACCTAAAACTACCCTAATCATTGATGGGGGAGGGGGTTATACTCATGTAATCGAAAACCATACAGGTAAAACTACTCAAACTAAGTCTAATGGCGTAATGCCTTAATTTTAACTAAATTGTAATTTTCTTAACCCTGTCAACCATGTAACAATAATTTTATTAGATACCGATAGTCTGTATAAAGTTTTGAAAACAATTTAATGTACTTATCATATCTATACAAATATTCTACTAGCCCAACATTGAATATCACTAGCCATGGGAGTGGGCTACCATAATCTAGAAGCCCTGGAGGCAAACTGTCACTTAGAGTGAATTGGGCAAACAGTATTTTGGGGATTGGGTGAGCATCTGGTACCCGTAACTGAATATGAAGCTTTGGAAAGACTTGGTCTAAAATATAATTATTTCAAACATTTCCTGCAAGCTAAATGACACTCGAAATACCATGCGTTGTTATTAATCGTACTACTTGTTTGTCAATGCAATCGGAACATTTATTTTAGCCAATTTGTTTTATTTGACCAGGGATTTCCGATTGTGTTAGGTGTGTAACTTGAAGTTCTGAATGATCACAAATCCACGATCTCTTTCCGGAAATTACCAACTTGACCCGATTAAGCACAGCAAAGGATAAAGATGCAGTGTTACCAGAGATTAAAACTTATTTTTCGATATGGGGAAAACCCCATTTGAATACGTGGTTTATAGATAGAAAAGAAATCCAGTGTTACACAGAATGATCGGTCTTTGCTAGTGGACAGGGTTACTGAAAATGTCATCTATAGTTGTGGGTTCAGTTAAATTTTAGTGCGTCCTATACGCAAGTTTTGTGCGTCCGGTAAATTCCTGATTACATGTAGCTATTTTTATTTTCAGATGCCGACTAAATTGGATGGCGGTTCTTTGAACGACAATGCAAGTAATCTTGAGGCTGAATGGGAATCATTTGAGAAAATGATTGGTGGACAGCAAGAGACTGTGCCTTGTGCTGTTCCGCCAGTTAGTGTGGCCCCTCCTTCGTTGACTCCTGCTATAGGAGAGGCCCCAATGGACTTGGACAGTGATGACGACGAATCTATGCCAATACTCACCAAAATGACTGCATCACCGGTCAGGCAGTCTAGACCGTCATCCAGTTCGTCATCATCCTCATCTGGTTCAAGAGCTTCATCTGTTGAATCAGGTTCTGTTTTATTAGATTTTATCTCTTTAGAATTAAGCAAAATTAGATCTGAGAGTAAAAAGTTGCAAATTTCATTTTGATATATTTAATTAAGAAATAATAACATTCTTTATCACAATATAGTGCATGTAAATATGACTATTTCACAAAAATATTTTTATACATGAACAATTGTATAGTAATGGTGTGATGTGGCAAATTCATGGTAGTCTGGAGTGAAGGTAAAACTATTTAGATTTGTTCACCAATGGGCAATGTGTTTATTAATTATATAAGTTTACTGTCATTACCTGTTAATTATGATTTATTGTTTTTATAGTAATTTGCGTGCCTTTCTGGCATGTGCTCATTCTGAATAAATGTTTAAAAATTTTCAACAGAATGCTTGTTTGACTTAAAATATCCAGGAGCCAATTTCACAAAACATTGTAAGTTTACATACATACGTTTTGCCATTAATATTTTTGTAATCTATTTCACGTAAAAGAATACTGCGCAGATCACAAAAGGACGGAACAAATTTGTTTTTGAACTTTATTAATTATACTGTTTGTACTTAAAATTATTTTCCAGTCAGAGATTTAGGTTTATATTATATATACAAAATTAGGTTTACAGCAATTTGTGACATTGGTCCCAGGTACTGTACATCACTTTAAGTTCCAACTGAATCTACAGTTGCCTGGCTTTCTCTATTGTTCCAGGTGACCTGTCAATCATCCAAAACACTGAGGTATAAATATTTGTTTGCAAAGCTGCTGCTATTAAAATAACCGTTCACAAACAAAAGGTCACCTGGACACAAACTGTCATTGCTTAGTGTCAAATGTTACTAAAACGAGGAAAGTGAATTATGAGGTGTGATTTCAGTCATTCGGGTTGACTTCATAGTTCATTGATGTAATTTACTTCTTCAATATTAAAAGTTAGGTTTTTTGGTGTGGTTTTTTTCTGTTGTCATTTTAAAGAATTCATGTTTTGCGGATCTGTGAGAATGAGTAGTAGTCATGTGTGTTGGTTCCTTTTTCTTTTCTTTTAAAAAATTATTTTAAAAAAGTCATCTAGTGTGTACACCAATTACCATGTAATGATGGTGTCCATTGTACTTGAATGTTCGTATTTAAATTTGTAATATTGGTAATGTTTTTATGTAAAACTTTAGCTGTAATGTGTAATATGTCATCACTGGTTTAAAACGTAATCTATAAATCAATTAAAATATTAAAATTAAACCTTGTTGCATCAGTTGACATTCTTTCTTTCTTTCTTTTTTTTTTTCGCTCAAAAGATCCAATTTTAATAGACATTTTTTTCTCACATGTACATGTCACACTAGACTGACTGCGCTTCTGATGACTGAGTTACTCAGATTGCTTGAAGATGAATGCAGTTATTACCATGTTCTGGGTTGGTAAGGTGTGAATAGTATTATGGAAAAAAGGTACAGTACTTGTAATCAAATTGACTCGCCGTAATATTTGAAAACTGTTTTGACCCAACAAATGGATAAACATGCTTACAAAGGAATGATTTTTGTCACCTTAAAAACTGTTAAAAACAAAATAATTTTAAGAGAAGACAACACTAGTCAAGATTTGTTTGTTTGATGGTATAGGAATAACTGGGTGTGAATTGTTCATGAACTTGGAAAAAGTTTTACATAATTTAAAAGTTTTTCTTTCACTTATTGTATATGGCCTAACTTTCTATACTTTGAGCAACCCTTGGCACCTACTTTTCTTTTTGAGGACTATTTAAAGTTGCGTTGGAAGTTTGAATTGATTTTAAACTGTTATCTACAACTTTTTATATTTTTGTTGAAACCTGTACTGTACTGGGGGTTTTTAGTTTTGAGATATGATGCCAGTGTTTAAATTAGAATTTTAAGCAGCAGTTTGTCAGTTAATCTTTTACACTTTTTAAAAGTGAACTGCCATCTTTTAACAAGATCCATGTATTCAGTTTACAAATTATATTTAAAATCTGCCTTGTATGTATTAAATGTAGAATATTTAATATTCATTTCAAACTTAAGACATGTACAAATACAAGCACATGCGTAATATATATATATTATTACTTGTCAGTTTGGTAACCATGTTTAGTGTTGAATCTTGAAATAGAATTAATTCAGTTATTCATTCCAGCCAGTGCACCATGACTGGTATGGCAAAGACTGTAGTATGTGCTATCCTATCTGGGATGGTGCATATTAAAGACCAATGGAAAAATGTAGCAGGTTTCCTCTAAGACTATATGTCAAAATTACCAAATGTTTGACATCGTATATCGGATGATTAATAAATCGGTATGCTCTTGTCATTAAACAAAACAAACTTTAATTTTTAATTCAGTTTAGCCTAGATCACATTAGACGATGCGACCCAACTGAACCGTCGCTCGCTCACACAGCTGACATGTATTAATGTTTACTGCTGTATAGTATCTGTGCTTTTTGTTATTTTGTATTCTAATGAACAAATATATGTACTATAGTCCATTCCATCCCATAAAAATGGATTTTGTAAATAATTTCTGTTTGCTTTGAAGAAAAGTAATTAAAAGGATATAAAACCAAAATGGTGGCCATTAAGCATTGATTTCTTACTATGGTATGTATTAGTTTTATTTATTTCTGAACCAAATATTTTTCTAATTGCATAAAACACTGGTCATTTCTTGTTATTTCCAAAACACTTTTACTTTTTTTCGAACGTCAAATCAAACCAAAATTATTTACAAAAAACATTTCTATAGGAGGATGAGACAGACTTTAGTTATAGACATGGAAACATTTTGAATTATTTGCTTGTAAGGGTAAACTTGAAAACAGTGGTTTATAGTTAATTAACATGAAGTTTTGTCTGGGTGTTTCTTTTAAAAAAATATTTTTTCACTGATTTTTGCCATATTTATCACTCAGAATGTTTTGTCAGAAAAAAAAAGTCTGATCTTGGCTGATGGTCCTGCAAAGATTTGGGATTTTTTTTGTTGTGTATAAAACACACTAAGTGGGTTTTTTAAACTACTATTTTGTAGAAAAAAATTGTGCAAGATACACACAGAATTTGAGTCATGCTGATAATTCATTAAATTTTATCATGGTGGCAGAAGGAGGGGGAAAATCTTGATTTATTTTTTGTTTTTAAACAGATGAAAATATTTTAGGACATTTTTGGAATTTTGAAGTTTTGCACAGCCCAAAACTATTCTTGTCCTTGTTGAATGTCATTTTCTTCCCTTTTTGAGCCACAATCTTTTGTCGGTAAAAACTTTGTGTTCTTAAATTGTAAACTTAGTATTTTTGCCAAAGAACATAAATGCAAATATGTGATGAGTGCTTTGTGTTACACTAGTAATATTATTGGCTGGAAAGGAACAATGCAGAAAACTGATATAGAACACTGGTATATGTTTTGTTTTTAAACTTCATTGCTCATGGGTTGTGAAAGTCCTTGCAAATCATGTACTGAAATAAGCATTATTCATCTCATTAAAAATCATTAGTATTCAGGCACTAATCTAGTCGCTTCTGTTCTTTCACTTATAGTTAGACAAGTTACAGAGATGTTAACAATAATAAGAAGCTGAAAGTTGTCATCCAATTTTAAAAACAAAATCACACAACAGTTGTCAAGACACCCAACTTGTTTTGACATAGCTCACTTTAGAATTGACTACTTCAGCTGTCATTGTGTGTATAGCTTAGTATAAGCTCACTTAGCACCTTTTTGGTCCCTTGTTTCACTTTGGCATGGTACTGGACATTCAACTTGTGTCACACCCAAAGCTGGCTCTGGGTGAACAGAATATTTCATCAAATTATGATGTCGCCATTTACAGTAATGCAAGAACACACTACTTATTACTTTCATTTTAATATATATAACAAATTAATTATCAATTGCTTAACACAACTTTGATGAAAAATATTCACTTGTTTTGCATAACGTTTATTACGTTAATAAACTAGTAGCATCTGGTCACGAAACCCGATGAAAATGTTCACTCATTCCTTGTTTTCGTCAGTCCTAGATTAGTGCCTGGTATTATTAGTCCCCTTCCAGTCCAACCGAAGTGGACTGTAGATTTTGTCTCTGTCCCAAATGTAGTTTTTCAAACATTTTTTCACAATGCCTCTAGATTTTCAGGGCTTTAGATGACACATATTTTTTATTTGTTCTGAGCATAGCGAGATCTTTAAGGAGGATGAAGCGGAAGTGGTTTGAAGTTTTGTCTATATTGAGAAATGCATTTGAGTTATTTCAAGCTAATTTAGGCTTAGTTTTTGAGTTGAAATTGTTTAGTAGTCGATATGTGTATAGTTGTTTGGGGCACATTTTTGGGGCATACTTATTTTTAACACCCTTTACCGTTGTGACTTTGCAATCTAAAGTCTTGGAGACCGGCCTCGGTGGCGTCGTGGCAGGCCATCGGTCTACAGGCTGGTAGGTACTGGGTTCGGATCCCAGTCGAGGCATGGGATTTTTAATCCAGATACCGACTCCAAACCCTGAGTGAGTGCTCCGCAAGGCTCAATGGGTAGGTGTAAACCACTTGCACCGACCAGTGATCCATAACTGGTTCAACAAAGGCCATGGTTTGTGCTATCCTGCCTGTGGGAAGCGCAAATAAAAGATCCCTTGCTGCCTGTCGAAAAAAGAGTAGCCTATGTGGCGACAGCGGGTTTCCTCTTCAAAACAGTGTCAAAATGACCATATGTTTGACGTCCAATAGCCGAGGATAAGATAAAAATCAATGTGCTCTAGTGGCGTCGTTAAATAAAACAAACTACTTTTTTTCTAAAGTCTTGGATATTAAAGTAAAATTTTGTATAGCGTTATCCTGTACAGGATGATTTACCCATTTTGAAAGGAGCTTTGTCTCTTGATCTCAGGAGGAGAACAGTTTTTGTATCTGGTAGGGACATGTATAATAATGCTCTGGCGGTACTCACAGAATTATCATTTACTTAAGCGTGTAAACCTGAAAATTCAAAATTCAGGCTAATAAAAAAATATTGTTTGCAATTTGGAAAAACCTATAAAAGAGGATGTGTAGCCAAATTGCATTTTTTAAATTTATTTTTTTGTGTTCATCTCTATGTAAAGTGTCCTGATGTTTTGTTTTTCTTTGAAGTAGTAGGTGTAACTAAGAGTTGTAGATTTCATGAACTATAATGTTGGTACATACTGGTATTTTTGCCGACTCTGCAATGGAGAGGTATATGCTATGTTTATTAATAGATGCAGTAGCATCTTAAAGTTTTGTCCTTTGCCTCAGTTTGGCAACTTTTGTTTTAATTTAGTATGTTGTTTTTTTTTGTATGTAAAGTTGCCATATTTTCTGACTTAGTTTTTATTGTTTTTTCAGATAAAAGTGCAGGGCACAGTCGAAATTGTGCGATGCCTAGAGCATATGCTTCAGTCTCAGAAGAGAAGATTGAAGACGAAAATCCGTTGAAGGTAACAGGCAAACGGGAGGGTTGTGTTAATGTGAAAAATAATGCTTTATGATGCCAGTCCTGGCAAAATGCTGTGTCATTGAAAGCAAATCACCATAATGTTAGTTGTGATTTTAATACAGTGAAATATTTCAAAAGCGTTCCTACAACTGAGCCGTCGCCCCCATCATACATATTTTTCAACACATGTCCATGTCAAAAAAGCTACACTAAACACTAAAGCATTTGAAAAATAAGTGATCTATATCCCTCTATAAATAATCATAAATTGTGTGCAAGTGGACTATCATAGGTGCCACTAGAAAAATTAACTGAATAGATTAAAATACAGGTACTTGGAAACTAATAATAAATTCAGTTGGGAGAATGTTTCTGAATTATATTGGTGCTAGTAAATTAATAAAATGTATTACTTTGCAATCCTGATTTCAATATTTTAAAAAATGTTTTCCTTAAATTAGATTAAATTAGATAGTTTCCAATAATTTATAAAGCAAATACTGCACATCTATGAAAAATGACAAAAACGTAGACCTTTCCTGGGTTAGTATCATTACTTGCATTTATTATGCAAATAGTTCAACATAACAAGAGTTAATGAAAATCATATAAAGCACTTGTGTAATAACAAACGGCAATGTCGTAATTGCTTAATAACATGACGTTGCTTCCCCAGTCCTCGAGACTGCCTGTGAAATATGATGTCATTTCGTGAACGGTCTGTTATTCATTAAAACCCCCAAATAATATGGATAATAAATTATTACACTCCTGTTTGTGAATCGTACTGATTTTATTAAACTTGTGTCGAGATTCATGTATTACTCTTGCTCTTATTGGGCAATGCAAGAATCCTGACATTAGTTTTGTAAAATCAGTATGACACAAAAGTATGTATAAAAATCTCTTATGTAATTATCCCTGTTTCAACTACATTTTAAACTGTTGAACAAAATTATCTAAAAAAAAAATTTATGCTTCATATATATATATATATATATATATATATATATATAAATTAAAATTGCAATATGATTCATAAGAAATACGAATTTCTCTTATTCCCTTCCTAAAATAAATTCTCAAGTTAGGGATGTAGCCAAATTTTATTAACTTACATGTTGATGGGTTTTAAAAACATTGTTTCAACAGCACCTTATTTTGCTCAGTTAGCTGGATTAAAATATATGTATTGAAACTTGAAAACCGGATTGTTTTCCATTTCAAAACCGCTTTCCATGACACAGTTTCAAAAAAATTATCTCTACCTGTTATGGAAAAAAAAGAGAGAAGATTTTGTTAACACTTAAAACTATTATCGAATCCTGAAGTGTCAGCTTAGAAATAACTAGAAAGATTATATATCGTTGGAGCTTTGACTCGTTGAGTCATAATATTTGTGCTATTCAGCAATTCTAACCAACTACTTGCCATATCATATAGGTACGCAGAGCATCTTAAGACCTGGCCGTAATATCACAGCAGGTGACAACGGATTTGTTGTCACTTCAGTAAGTCAAGCCTCAGGTGAGTAGTTTCAATGGAGGGAGGTTACTAATAGTCTGTGTGGGGAAATGTATTTCAGTGTTTTACAAGCATACTCGGTATTCTCTGTATCTGTGCAAAGTACAGTAATGTTTGATTGTCCACGAATAAACATCCTCTGGATACACCAGTAACTGCAGTATAAACCAATCCATCTATGGCTTGGTCACATTTTTAAAAGTTCAGTATACTGAATTGGTGAATTTTGGGTTGGTGTTGTGAGAAAATATACTTATAGATATTGATCATAGCACTGTGTTTACTTTATGTAGCAGAGATTGTTATGAAAATTTGTGAAGAATTTTTTTTCAGCTGTATAAACTTTTAATTTCAATTCATTGGTCTGAGTGGAGCACATATTGTTTGTTGGGGGGTATTTTTTAAAATGGTTTAATATGCACTCGGCACCAAATGGTAGGGGTAAATTGAGGAGATGACCATAAGGATTTTTTTAGATTTGTGGCTGTTGTCTATTTTATTATCACAAGTGCAATTTTTGACCTCAGGTATTGTGTTCATGTTAAACTGAAACATTTTTCCATGGAGCCAATGGAATGTGTTGTATTATTTCCATAGAAATACCTGGTTACGATCTAACTCTTAAACAGTTATCTTGGCCTGTCTCACTTTCTAATGATGTCACTTACTAATAAAGTTATTAGTTTTGCAGATGTTATTGTCTATCTAATGCCCGGGAAACAATAATATTAATAATTCACATTATAGATCAAAGTATAATTTTACAATGTTAAGCATTTGGAAGTTATTTTTTAAAAATAAGTTGAAAAATACATGTTGATGTTTCCAACAATATGGTGTAGATGTAGAGGTTTATAATAAGAAATGAGATGCATCTAGCCCAAATCTCATGACTGGTATATCAAATGCCATGGTATGTGCTATCCTGTCTGTGGGATAGTGCATATAACAGGTCCCTTGCTTTTAATAGCAAAATGTAGTGGATTTCCTCTCTAGAATTATAAAATGTTCGACATAAGTAGTCGATGAATAAAACAAATTACTCTAGTGGTGTCGTTAAGCAAAATAAACTAACTTTTTTATAAACTAGCCCATAGCTGGTTTATAAAAAGACAAATTTAGTGTAACAAATTAAAATGAGAATTCTCATTCATACTGAGCAGATGTATATTTGCTTTAAGCTTTGTCAAATATTAGGAAATTAAAAATAAAATTGAATCAAGTTGATCCATTTTAACCAGAGTAGGTGAACTTACCATCAAAATAGTCAATTAAAAATAACTAACACAATTGTAGTAATATAGCAATACTAAAATTTATAATATGAATTTGCATCTTTAAAGGAACTGACTGGATAGGTAAATGGTTCCATATACTGATTACATAGTTAAGAAAACATGTCAACACATTTAAAGTTATGCTTTATTTAGAATTTTTATGCCTTACAAGTGAAGTTTTGTATGCTTCACTGATAACATTGCTGCTATAGCACTGATACGATTTGCACTGGAATTATATTGTCTGATTTGTTTGCAATGTGCGAGCTGTATATTTGTGTATTATTCTTTGGTTGCATAGAAGAAATATTGATATGTATGTATATATTTTTAATACACTATATTTTTAAAATATTATTTGCACCTGATCAATTGGTGTTAAATAATTTGGTGCATAAAAATAACGCCATCGTTGTTTCTTCCTTGTATTTTCTCAGGATGCTTCCAGTCCCAAGTCTAGATCGACCTCACCTGCAGGACAACATCTTTCTAGGTCAAGTTCAAGGTCCAGGTCACCGTCACCAGTTGAAAAGAGTAAATCTAGATCCAAATCAAAGTCCCCATTATCGGCAGCACACAAGAAGTCGAGATCAAAGTCACAGTCACCATCTGTAAAACGACGCAGATCCTCTGAAGGTAGACACTCGAGATCGAGATCAAGGGATAGAAGACGGCATGGTTCAGATGTAAGGAAGTAAATTGTTAGGATAGCAGTAGAGACAACTACCAGGATGTACCAGGCAATGTTGTATGTATAGCGCGAGTGAACTGATGTTGTCCTCAAGCCTTTGGCAAGTGAAGGACAACATTAATTCACGAGTGCAAGATAAACCATATTGCTGAGTATTGAGTTGTGCTTTTTATATATTACCCTGTGTCATTCTGATAAACATTTAATGGAACATTTTGAAACGAATCCAAACGGAGAATGTGAAATTGTGAAATGTCATTAGTGTGACTCCGTTCTGATGACTTAAGTATTCTTCAATTGGGGATCATTTCTCAACAGCTTATGATACAATTCCACATTTGTTTCGTGCCTAAAATCAGTATTGTCACACCAAATATTTTTTGAGGGGTGGTATGTAGCCCAGTGGTAAAGTGTTTGCTTTATGCGCAGTCAGTCCAGGATCCATCCCTGTCGGTGGACCCATTGGGCTATTTCTCGTCCAGCCAGTGCTCCACAACTGGTGTAACAAAGGCCATGGTATGTACTATCCTGTCTTGGATGGTGCATATAAAAGATCTCTTGCTGCTAATCGAAGAGAGTAGCCCATGAAGTGGCGACAGCAGGTTTTCTCTCTCAGTATCTGTGGTCCTTAACCATATGTCTGACGCCATATAACCATAAATAAAAAGTGTTGAATGCATCGTTAAATAAAACATTTCTTTCCTTGTCAAATTTTTTTCGGTGGGATATCAAACATCGGTGTTTACGGGCCATGAATACATTGACATAATCACCACACTATCAAAGGAAAAATATGTTTCGGGTTTTCTTGCATATCATGACATCACAACACCTAAAATATTGAAATCCCTACATCTTTCTGTCCATGTGTAACTAAATATCTCCAAGTTGAACAGTTCAATGTGGGTAGTCTTTGCTATCAGAACACCTCTCTGAATTCATTCAACTGATTGGTTTTTTCTTGTTCCAAGCAGTGCAACACAGCTGGACAAAGGCCATGGTATGTGCTTTCCTGTCTGTGGGAAAGTGCATATAAAAGATTCCTCGCTGCATTAAAAAAAATGTAGCGTGTTTCCTCTGATGTTTCCGAGTCAGAAAGACCAAATGTTTGACATTCAATAGCCGACAATGATTAATTAATTAATGTTTGACATTCAGTAGCCGACGATGATTAATTAATTAATGTGCTCTAGTGGTTTCGTTGAGCAAAACAAACAAACTTTTTTTACTGTGAGAAAATAAAGGCAAGCTGAAGATCACTCTCCTGATATGGTGCTAAATTGGCAGTCACATAAAGTTCCAAATAAAATTTTAGTGGTAAGACTTTCATTTTGCTGCTATCCTAAAACTTTCCACGTGAGTAATTACTCATTTCCTGGCAAAGACTGTGATAAGTAATGGTAACAACATCAACTGTGGAAGTTCATCTCGCTCCATATTAATTTTTCTCTTAATAATTTGAATGTATCTTTGGTAACACAATCTTTGTTAGGCAGGACATTTAAATTTATAAAATTGTTAAAAATTGTTAAACCAATTTACTTGATGTACTCTTTTTTTAGAAAAGACACCGACGGAGCAGAAGCAGATCTCACGATAGGAAACGACCATCCCGAGAAAGAAGAAAACATAAAGACCGGCATCGGAGAAGAAGTCACAGCAGAGATAGAAAGTCGAGCAGAAGTAAAGGGCACAGGCAAAGCAGAAGTAGAGATGGAAAACGCAGCAGAAGCAAGAGTCACGAAAGAAAACGAAGCAGGAGCAAGAGTCGAGATAGGCGAAATAGTTCAAGTAAAGCCAAAGAAAGAAGGGACCGAAGACGCAGTAGGAGTAAGGACAGACGGCGAAGTAGGAGCAGAGAGAGAAAACACAAACCAAGGCGACATAGTCGCAGTAGGAGCAGAGATCGCAGCAGAAGTCGGAGTTACGATCGAGAAAGTCCACGGGTGACTAGAGCCCATGTTCCAGCGAAAAACAAACCAGTTAATTTCAAAGAGAAAATGAGGCAACAGCTCTTCAATGCTAGCAAACTGCTTGTGGAGCAAGGAGCCGGTACATCGGGCGAAGGAGAAGAGAAAGGTATGTATCATCATTCTGCACTAGACTCGACTCTTGATAAATAGCATCGGTAGGGTTTTAAAGTTATTAGACAAAAATATATCGGTCAATGTTTATAGACATGTCCTAAAATTTTAATTGTTTTGATAAATAATGTATCCTTCCAATAGGAAATTAGATTTTGAAATGTACTTTTTGTTTTACAACTTGACTATAAGCTTCAGGTAATGGTTGGTCTGTATTTTAGCACTAATGTTTGTGGAGGTGGGGGTGGATAATGTAATTTTAATTGTCATTTCTTTAAAATATATTAATCATTCTGTTTTCAGACTCTCAGAAAGATAAACTTGCAAGATTGGATGCTAGTGCTATATACAAAAATATGTCTGGCGTGACCCCACAGATGGCTCTTCTTCAAACAATGGCTGCTATGCATCAAAAGGTTTGTATGACTAGAGTAATCTCTTAGTTTGACTGAATGCATATTTATTTTCATGCTGTTGACATCTATAGCTGGCAGTTTGGTCTCCGAATTTTAGGATTTTTTTTTTCTTCTTTTGTTTTTGTGGAAAAAAAAAATGTATTTTCCTCTCTCTTTTTTTAAATATTGTATTTCATATCCAAATTGCTTCATAAATTTTGTTTTACTCTTAAAGAGAATGTGATAATGACTCTGTTCAACCAGTATTGATTGATGTGTATCTTTGCAGTCTTGTAGCTTGGGGAAAAGTTGCCACATTGTTTTCAATAAGAACACTCTCTACCCTTCCCCCACCAAAAACCCAACTGATAACATGGCGATTTGCTTGAATTGTACAGAAATGTTGTTAATTAATAAGATATTGTAAACTGATGGCGAGTGTGTTCTGTATTGTGATTGTTTAATTACATTCTTTTTCCGGTATCAAATGAAAATAACACCTGGAAAGCTAATGACGTCATTAGCAATTGGAACAGGCGAAGTTGACGATTCAAGGGTTTTCGTTTACAATGGACATAACCATATTGAGTTTGGTCAGAAATGAAGTTTGCGGGATCAAATAGACAACAACATCCGCAAATCTAAAAACTTCATATAGATATCTCCTAAGTATATTGTTATAATGCATTGTTATTGTTAATATAAACTTGATTTATGAATCATCGGCTATTGGATGTCAGACATTTGGTAATTTTGACAGTCTTGGAGAGAGAACCCGCTACATTTTTCCATTACTAGCAAGGGATCTTTTATATGCACCATCCCATCCCACAACCTTTGATATACCAGTCGTGGTGCACTGGCTGGAATGAGAAATAGCCCAATGTACAGGGCTATGTCCCACCCCATTCTTAATATTAATAAATTGTCTATTGGCTTTATAAATATGTGCTTTGTGTTGTAAGCAAATAATATAATTTGGGACACATTTATCAAAGTTTCAGTAAATTATTATAAAACTAATATTTGAAAGACATCTGTTTTTAATAATGCAGTAGAATTCTCGTTGACATAATTTTACTCTTGTTGGCAGGCTCAAGAGATCACTGGAGTAGCTGTACCAAAATATTACAACCCTGCTGCCGTGAATCCTCTCAAATATGCAGAACAAGTTCAGAAACGGAAGTTACTCTGGGCTAAAAACAAGGAGAAGAAGCCAGTGAGTAGTTTGTACACATTTGATAACAACTTAGAACTACTATATCCTTGTTCATGTTTTCATTAACAAGTAAAGAGAATGCTTTAAAATTTCAAGTATTTAAATGTTAAAAGGGAAAAAAAGTAAGACTTTACGAATGATACCTAATCTTACTGTAAACTATTGCTATTTGGTATCCAAGATATAATTATTTTTAATTTTCTGTCTAGATAGTGAGAGGAAACTGTGCAGCCACATATTCTACTACTCTATATTGAGTAGCAGTAAGGATCTTTTATATGCATTTCACATAAACTGAAACAGATACCACAAATTTTGATACGTCAATCATGGATTACTGTTTAGAATGGTATAAAAACATGTTAGGACCACCATGGGTGATCAGTTCCAAGAAACATTCACCCTTGTGTCAGTACTCTACCACTGAGCTCGGCTATCGGGTTCAGAATTTTTCTATTTCATAATTGCAGAATTAGTTATAGCAATACTTTTAGTTATTTCCATATGAGAAACTGGTATAGATATCAATTCCAATTATTAGTCTTTAATGGAGAGGACTTGGGTTTTGTCATCCTTGTCTGTCCCACATACAGTTTTCATACCTTTTTTCCCTCCAAGTGCCTAATATTTAGCTAAGATTTGGTATAGAGCTTTTTATTTAGTTACAAATCAAGTTTGATTTTCATTGGGATTTGTCTTCTTTTTTGTTTTTGTTTTTACAGAGTTATGGCCCTTGTACATGGGAGATGTAAAAAGTTGTTGGATTTGGTAGCAGTACGCTCAGAATGCTTGTTTCTTTTTCTTTTTGGGAGGGGGGTGGGGGGGGGGTGGGGAGAAAGAGCCATTTTATTACTGAATACACTCACAGCTTGGCAGTTTTGCAACAGTTTTTTTTACATGATGTTCTTGAGAAATAAAACCCCTGATTGTACAAGTACTAAATGATTATTCAAAAAATTTCAGGAAGCTGAAACAACTGGTCAGTGGCAGGCTACAGCCTTTATTTCTGATAACGATGGACGGATGGCTGCCAAGTTCCGCAAACTGATGGGAATGAAGGAAGGTGAAGAACACGAAGTGGATGAGGATAAGGCCAAAGAACTGGAGGAGATTAAAAAGAAACAGGAGGAACTGTTTTATCACTTGGACAAGGAGTACGAGTTCGCTAGAATGACGACTCACACGCAGAGAGGGGTGGGGCTGGGGTTCGGGTCTCAGACTTTGCCACATCAGTGACAATCGCAGATGGCTTTCTGACTTTCACAATGCTTGGCAGTAATGTTTTATTATCTCATCGGTGCTGTATTGTAAAACAAATCTTGTAGATTTAAAATCTTCATCCACGTCCAGAGAGCCAACAAAAGTCATAGTGCATCATTTTTGTTTTTGTCTTATAGTGGATTTTGGTAATGAAACGAAACCCACCGTTGGTAGAATTATGTACACATTTATGTATTAAATATGTAATTGTGTGTGCAGTGTGTTTATAATCCACCAGTTAACACGAGAAAGAATCCTAAAAAAGAATTCAAGAGCAGCAGCTTCCTTGTTCTCAGAGAACAAAGATGATACATAATATTTCCAAAAGTGATAACATGATTTTTGTGTGTAAATTAGACTGGTGGAACATTATGCTTAAGTTGAAGTGGTCTAATGCAATTCCATAATGTTTTGCATCCATTTCTAAGGCAGAAAACGAAGCCATATAGTAATTTAGTTGGTACAACAAGTAATTGTATCTTTTCTTTAATATTATATGATAGTTTTGTTTTATGTCTTATTTTGTAATGTGTTTCTGGCTGTAACTCGACTGATTCAACACCAGAATTATGATCTTTTTTTTTTTTTTTTAATTGCATAGCTAATAACAATTTGACACTTATTGATACCATATTAAGTAAAAGTAGTACCAAAATTTCAATAAAAGGAAAGCATTTAATACTTTTTATTTTGGTAGGTATTGAAAAATTGCATATTATGTATAGGCATGTACATATTTTGATACATAATATAGTGCTCACAATTCCAAGTGTGTGTTGGGAGAACACATGTATATAATGTAAATATGTAAATGATGTGAGAAAGGGACTTTGAATGTAGCCTATTTAAGTGTGTTCCAATGTCTATAGTAGGTGTACAAAATATTGTTACGAATCACGTGGTCTTGAAATGTTTTGGTGTCATGGTCAACTGTTCCTATTAGGAAGTTGACAATTGCAAATGTCTTTTGACTTATTAGGAACAGGTGGCTGTTCAAAATTAATACATGGTGAATAAGACTGGTGAATACGTATTTGCTTATCAGTTTGAATGCATCAAGAAATGGGGAAATATTTAATTAGCTCTCCGGTTCAAACATTAGGTAGTGTAACCAGTTATATTAATGGAAATTTTGGAAACTCAAATAAAAGCCTTGCAAGTAATATATACTTTTTCTTAAGGTTAAGGATAGTTAAGTAATCTTAGAAAAAAAAGTTTAATTGAATTCTTTTGTTTTAAATAAAATATAAGATTATCTAATTATCATGTAACAGTTTTGAACAGTTGGTACCAGGTCTCACAAGGAAAGTATTTTGTTTTAGAAGATAGGATTTTACCACCACCACCACCACCACCCCCCACAAAATGTAAGCAAACTATCATTAGGCTAATTTGACTACTGACACGGTGAGTCCTACTGACATTTATGCAGAAATGAATATTCATGTTTGTGTTAACTATGGAAACCTTGTTTACATGTACATGTAACTGAAGTATCTTTACTTGGTTTTGTTTCTTCATCAGAGTTGTGTACCTTCTTAAAAAATAAAACTATAAAATGAAATGGAAGTTGTTGTTTTAAATAATCCTATGCATAACAGTTGAGAATGGAACGCTAACTTGCAAATCCTGGTCATTTGTGAAATCAAACTAGTGATGTCGAAATTATGGGTTTATGAATTAAATATGTTGAATGACATTGAAATCCATGGGTTTTTATGGCCTAATATGTCACGACGTATACTAAAAGCCCTGTCCTGTTTAAGAAAGTGTTTTATAAAAGTCTATACTGCCAAACATAAGTGCCCTGTTTGATTGAAGCAGCTTTCTTCTACATTGTCTAGACCAAGTTTTTCCATTATTTGTTGCATATGCAACAGTCTCCTGAAACGAGATGTATGTGGTTCTTTTAAAGAGTGAAATTATTTCACGAGGGACATAAACTTGATACGAAATGGAAGCGAGTTTAATATCCTATTTATTAACCATAATTGATCATAATTTGTATCGCTCAACTAATTTGGGAGACGTTCCTGTAAGTTGTAGCGTGCCAATCAATGATGTCGCAAAGTGTTACGTCACACTTGGCGTTCTTGTGGAATGTATCGTTGATATGTACTAACTATATATGGATTATTTCACACTTGGGTGCAGTTTGAGGAGTAGGGATGCAAGCTATGAACCTTAAAGTGCACTTTTCCATTTTGTTTATAAAAAAATGAAAAAAAAACCCACACAAGGTTCATTTGCATGTTTTTACAGTTTCAAGTTTATGATATGTGCCTTGCATTACGTTATAACCAGTTTAGCTTTGTTGGCATTGAATGCAATTTTTGGTAATTCCAGGAGTTGCAAACACCAATTTTCCTTCAGGGACCCTCGAGCGGCCCCTGGACCCCAGCCGCAGTAAGCTTTTTTGTTCCAGCCTCTCACATTCCTGACCCTATGGAGTGTTTCAGGTTGCAAGATCTACATAGAAATCTTGGCAAGAAGGGAACGGAAACCGATACTCCTAATAATGGTCATTGGAAGTATTTCAGTGAACATGTAGCACATGCTGATGCCAAGACCAGCAGCAAAATGGGTTTTGTAGTTCACAAAGGCTTTATTGTAATTCCACTTGATGAACACATGATTACAAAATGAGAAAAACAATGAATACTTTGTTCATATGAAATTTTTAATTACCATAGATACATGTAAATGGAAACTACCAAGAAAGCACTTTTCATATTTTATATCATTAAACTGAATTCCTATCCAATATAAATTCATATTTTATATCATTAAACTGAATTCCTATCTAATATAAATACTGTATAAAGCACTTGTCAATTTTGTGTAACGTCGGATGCCACTTTGAAAGCATTATTTAGTGCTAATTTACTGTGTATTGTAATAAGTTTATACAAAAATGGGTTTTGTAGTTCACAAAGGCTTTATTGTAATTCCACTTGATGAACACATGATTACAAAATGAGAAAAACAATGAATACTTTGTTCATATGAAATTTTTAATTACCATAGATACATGTAAATGGAAACTACCAAGAAAGCACTTTTCATATTTTATATCATTAAACTGAATTCCTATCTAATATAAATTCATATTTTATATCATTAAACTGAATTCCTATCTAATATAAATACTGTATAAAGCACTGTCAATTTTGTGTAACGTCGGATGCCACTTTGAAAGCATTATTTAGTGCTAATTTACTGTGTATTGTAATAAGTTTATACAAACTTGTAATAAAGAAAGATTCATAGTATAAATTAAATACAGTGCTATAGTTGATGTTGGAATCTTGGGCAGTCTTGCTAAAAAAAATTGTTATTGAACACTATTCTCTATTTTCATTACATTCTCAAATATTTGCCTAACTTGTGTTTTAAATTTCATCCAAAAAACAACAACAAAGCAAGCAAGATTTTGTCATGACTGATTTGTTTAACAGTTGAAAATATGCCAAAGCTATTTAGGAGGCCAGCCTCACCAAACTACAAATAGGATGTAGTTAAAAAACCTACAGGTGCAGATCGTTCTTTCTCGCCCACTGGACTGAATAGCTTTCGCACAGTGCTAGATAAATCTATCTGGTTCTTATTCCTCAAGTTACCATTTTATGTTTTGTAAAATATTTAATCAAGTTAATATTTTTAACTTTATATTTATGGTTAAGTTGTTAGTTTTAAATGCTACTGCATAATGTGGACAATATTTTTCAGTGTATGATTAAATTAATTTGTAGATGAAATGTTTATAAATCGTTCTAGAATAAACAAACCTTAGCTTACAAAATTAATGCTTTGTTGCTGTAATCAAATAGGCAAGAAAAAGAATCGATCACTGTTGTGAGGTGTAGATTAATAGACTCCATCATGTGTGGTCATGTGGGATAGAAAAAGTACACCCAAGATGGTGGAAATTTCGACCTTGGACTAGGCTTGCCAAGTCCCATAGTCAAAATATTCACCACTGAGCGTGTACTTTTTCTATTCCACATGACCGCATAATATGGGAGTCTTTTTCTTTTCTTCTCCAATTCATTTAATAAATAAACCATTATTTTATATGAACCAAAAAAGATGGCTGAAAAAGTAACTTCTTTATTTGACCGTTTTATCATAAACAAACTACACTATCATTTATGTCGCGTCTGTTTCATGTGTTAAATATAATTGAACACTACAAATTAACACGATAACTTTTACAATGAAGGTTTTAATAACAAAATATTGATCTAAAACTAACCAACTTGCATTGATATGACGTCATATATGACCTATGCCAACGCCGTAATACTTCCCATGTTAACTTCAATGAAGTCATAGCCCATGCAAGACAGATTTATCCCGCATGGACTGACGTCGTGGAATAGGTCCGTCTTACATGGCTAGGGATGGGAGAAAATGTAATTCCAACTCTCAGGACAAAAATGTTTTGTCCCTTGGGTTGAAATTACGTTATCTAAACTTCACAACAGTGATAGATTCTATTAGTCCATTCCTCCCAAAATATTGTTATTAGAACAAGTAACAAAGCCCGATGTTATGCTGCATCCAGATAATGTTTTCCTTTAACCTATCAGAAGGCTGCTTTCGAAAACCTCCCAAGATGAATGGGCAATAAAATCTGATTTTAAATTGAGAATGACCCTTATGGATCATGTAAAAGTAGTGAGTAAATAATAAAAAAAGAAGGGTTGTAGATGCAGTGGTCTATGCAGGAACATTTTAGGTGAAGAATCTAATGGAACACATGTTCAGTATTGTGTCGTGATACGCTACACTGTTGTAAGTGATGGCAGGTAACTACAAATGTAGAAGCAAACATTTGCCCTCAAGTAACTTAAAGGGGCACAGCCTAGTTTTAACCCATCAAAAATGGACACTAAGTTTAGTTAATTTACAAACCTGTAACTCATATGGATAAAGTTGCAGTACGTAGCGTGAAAGAAGAGAGTGTGACGTCAAAATGGGAAATATCCTTGAAAATAGACCAGAACTCGAATCAATAAACCGCTACTTTTCAGATGCATGTGCATTTTCAAAAATGTAAAAAATGCATTGTTTTGTATTAGAAACCCAAAGAAGACCAGAAACACTTCGGTTCTACGGAAATGGAGAAACTAAAGAATACAATATAAGTAATGTTTGCTTTCAGTGATCATAAATGGCTTTAATAGTGAAAAGTATGCTGTAGTGTTAGGAAACTAGGGTCTGTTCCTTTAAATACAAATAAATAATATATATATATATATATATATATATATATATATATATATTGAAAACAAAACTAAAATTTGCTTTGAGCTCAGGAGGGTGTATGACCTCCAAAGCCTCTTCCCCGAACTTTGAGATGACAATTATTGCCGTTAGTGAAATGTAAAGGTTAAATGCATATTTATTTCATCATAACTTATCTCCTGTCAATACTGACAAAATGCCAATTTGCTATGACAAAAATTACAATTATGTCTGGAAGATTCTATTTTCATTCACCATGACACCCCCACCCCACACCCCCACACCCTCATAGGTCATCTTCTGTGACCCCGTGCACTGCTAATTCCAATGTCACATTGTCAAGATAATTTTCATCTGGGTAGCCATGTCCGGTGACATTAGAACCTAACTCTGTCTTGTGGTGAATTTCATTCCACGTTACAGTGTCGTTCTCTCCCGTCGTGGTCGACATGCCAATGGTGAATATCAGTCTTCTCTTCCATGCAGTAATCAACAACTGTAGAACCTGAAGACATACATGGAACACTGTTATCCTTCAGACGGGCAATACTCAGCAATTGTAAAACATAAAATATGCCAGTATAATCTTAAAACTTGACCTGTAAACTATATCACTGGAAATTTGTTTTAAGGCCTTAGTAAACCTAAATAAGAATTGGCCTCCTGTTCATAATTATTTGATTTTAATATTTTAGTATATATTTTTATGATACAATTAATTTGGTAAATAAACCGTCAAATTGGGCTTAAAAGGTTCACCAGCCATTGATAATTTTAATAGACACGAAAGCTAGTAAAATTCAAACTGAATGATTTCAAAAAAAATAAAAGAAAATTTCTGATTTTTGATTCAGTTAAGGTTCAACATTACTATCCTTGGCACAAACATGTTCAGTAGTAAGAGACGGCAATCTGCGAAATGCTAGTGACCTCACAGCTGTGCAATGAGCTATGTAGCCACTCGGAACTGCTACCAGTACCGTAAAAAGACGAACCTAGCACTTAACAGATTGAAACTGAAGAGATAACTGCACAAAGTCAGTGTGTTGTGATTATTTATTAAGGTTTCTTAAAATACAAAAATGACTTGTAAGTAAAGTACACTTACAATGAATATGCTTAGAATAAACTATTGCTTAGAACGAACTGATCGTAAAGTCCCGTTTTATCTCCCTCCACATCAATAACCAACGTGCTCAAATGTGTACAACGAACTACTGTTATAACGAACTTACTATCAGTGTCCCTTCTGGTTCATTCTAAGAGTATCTCATTTTTCAATTATAGCTCAAATAAGCATAAATCTAAACAATGTTATCTAAAAGAAAAAACCTGACAATACAGTGAAACCCCCGCAAAACAATAGACTTTCAGACTCCCTTTTCAAATATCAATATATATCAGAACCTCTCTAAATCGGACACTTTGTCCCATAGGTGTCTGGTTTGGAGAAGTTTCACTGTATTTAATAAAGGTAATACTGTTCCACTTGTCACTACCAGTTACTTACCTTTCTACCCTGGTCATTGTCTGGCAGGAACCCAACTCTAGGAAACCCACGAGCATTGTATCGACTTCCTGGATTAGGATGTTCAGGACCCTATAACAATTTACAACATCAACATTATTTTGTTTTCAAAACATAAGAAAATATTTGAGCTATGATATACCAGTACTAGATGTTAAAAGTTTGTTTTGTTTAATGACATCACTAGAACACATTGATTTATTAATCAACAGCTATTGGATGTCAAACATTTGGTAATTTTGTCATATAGTCTTAGAGAGGAAACCCCCCACATTTTTCCATTAGTAACAAAGGATCCCACAGACAGGACAGTATATACCATAGCCTTTGATATACCAGTCGTGGTGCACTGGCTGGAATGAGAAATAGCCCAATCGGCCCACCGATGGGGACCAATCCCAAACCATGTATTCATCAATAGAGCACTTTACCACTGAGCTACATCCCACCCCTTGGATGGAACCAGAAATAGCCCAACACAGGCGGGGATCGATCCCAGACCAACCGCGCATTAGGTGAGCATTTTACCACTGGGCTACATCCCACCCCTTGGATGGAACCAGAAATAGCCCAACACAGGCAGGGATCGATCCCAGACCATCCGTGCATTAGGCGAGCATTTTACCACTGGGCTACATCCCATCCCTTGGATGGAACCAGAAATAGCCCAACACAGGCGGGGATCGATCCCAGACCAACCGCGCATTAGGCGAGCATTTTAACACTGGGCTACATCCCACCCCTTGGATGGAACCAGAAATAGCCCAACACAGGCGGGGATCGATCCCAGACCAACCGCGCATTAGGCGAGCATTTTACCACTCGGCTACATCCCACCCCTTGGATGGAACCAGAAATAGCCCAACACAGGCGGGGATCGATCCCAGACCAACCGCGCATTAGGTGAGCATTTTACCACTGAGCTACATCCCACTCTTTTTGCTGGAACAAGAAATAGCCCAATAGGCGACGTTTAGATGAGGTGTGGTAGCCGTACACTGAACTTTCCTCTAAAAATATGACATCCGTGTAGGTAGAGGGGACGTTTAGATGAGATGTGGTAGCCGTACACTGAACTTTCCTCTAAAAATATGACATCCGTGTAGGTAGAGGGGACGTTTAGATGAGGTGTGGTAGCCGTACACTGAACTTTCCTCTAAAAATATGACATCCGTGTAGGTAGAGGGGACGTTTAGATGAGATGTGGTAGCCGTACACTGAACTTTCCTCTAAAAATATGACATCCGTGTAGGTAGAGGGGACGTTTAGATGAGGTGTGGTAGCCGTACACTGAACTTTCCTCTAAAAATATGACATCCGTGTAGGTAGAAGGGCGGGACGTGGCCCAGTGGTAAAGTGCTCGCTTGATGTGAGGTCAGTCCGAGATTGGTCCCCCGTCGGTGGGCCCATTGGGCTATTTCTCGTTCCAGCTAATGTGCCACGACTGGTATATCAAAGGATGTGGTATATGCTATCCTATCTATGGGATGGTGCATATAAAAGATCCCATGGTACTAATGGAAAAAATGTAGCGGGTTTTCTCTCTTAGACTATATGTTAAACTTACCAAACGTTTGACATCCAATAGCCGATGATTGACAAATCAATGTGCTCTAGAGGTGTCGGTAAACCAAACAAATGTTCACCATGTAGATGGCCAACCCTCATTAGTGCAGGATACATACACTGCAGCCACATATACAGCCACTTCTGTGTGTCGGTAATAAAGATGGTGGCCTCTGTTAGGTTGTATTCATGAAATGCACTTTTGTATGGTAGTCAACTGGACCTCAGCCAAAATGATACAGTTCAAAAGAGGAGTACCAGTCAGAATGATCAAAAACTGTTAAAAAGGCCTTGCACATTATATTATAGATTTCCTAAATTCTAATTCTCTCAACTGATTGATTTATTATATATGTAAGAAACCATGCCAGATATAGACGTTTTGTGTCCTGAGCACTGCTAATATCGCAGTGTTTTAACCACTGCAAAACATATGTAACTCACTCCTTTATCTTTTGACAGACCATTCAAAAATGCCCCTAACTACCTTCATTTTAACTGCGCAACTTTTCCCTTTGGCATTTTTTCTACGGGACATTCAAAATTCTATAGCACCAAACCCACCCATCACCCGTTACCGACTCTGGTCGGGTTACTGGTGCTCTCTTGCACCTGTCAGCGCAGGCGGTCCGCTCTCCCATCCACCCCACCCCTTTCCTGTCATAGACAGAGGAGCCGGCACCTGTACCCATGACAGGCGTGCACTAAAACAGCTTGCTCTGAATGTGCATGTTAAACCCTATGACCTGACCTGACCTCTGGAAATAGAACTGCAATAAAATTACATTAGTAATTTCACTACTGCAGTCCTGTCACAATAGTATTTCTATCATAATCAAAATGAGAGTCATCCCAGTACAATACTCACCTGTACACCTGGTCTGATGTAATACGAGACTTGTATTGTGTGGTTGTCGGGGTAACCCGGTAGACTGTGAGGTATCACGTGGAAATCCATCTCACCAGGGGGACAGTTGCCATAGCGCTCTCCGTAAATTGTCTTACAGCTTGGACACTGAATACTGTCATCCTGTGAAAACAAGAGCAAGACTCTAGAAAACCCTAATTCTATGTAAGTGTTAATCTAAACAAGCTAAATGTTTTTCAATAGTCTGTAGGGGCGGAACGTAGCTCAGTGGTACAGTGCTCGTCTGAGGCGTGATTGATCTAGGATCGATTCCCGTCGGGGGGCCCATTGGGCTATTTCTCGTTCCAGCCAGTGCTCCACAAATGGTTTAACAAAGGCTGTGGTATGTACTATCCTGTCTGTGGGATGGTGCATATAAAAGATCCCTTGCTGCTAATTGAAAAGAGTAGCCCATGAAGCAGGTTTCCTCTCTCATATCTGTGTGGTCCTTAACCATATGTCTGATGCCATATAACCGTAAATAAAATGTGTTGAGTGTGTCGTTAAATTAAAACATTTCCTTCCTTCAATAGTTTGTATGTGGTCTTTTAAAAAGGTTCAGTTGAGGATGCAGAATGAATGAATAAATGGATTGATAAATAGATGGACAGATGGATGGATGGACAGACAGATGAATGAACAAATAAACAAACAATGTTTATGAACATCCCAGTACAAGACTATAGGAAATGGACCACAAAATTAATTTTTCTGTCCTATGAAAAATAATACAAACAAAAATAACCTTTAAAATAGCTAAATAATGCTAACAAAACATGACATTTCAGCAATAGGGAGAATAGCTTGGGTCCCTACCAAGTACCACATGTTCAAATATTCATACAGATCTGTCGCACAGTGGCTAGTGTAGAACAGGGCTTCTAGATTATGGTAGCCCCACTCCCATGGCTAGTGATATTCAATGTTGGGCTAGTAAATAACTACTATTGCCATGCCCAATGGCTAGTGAGAACAAAATTGTCAAATGTTGCAGTTAGTTAAGTCTGTTTAGTAAATATGAATATCCTTCCCCAACCCCAACCCACCAATGTTAAGTGTTTTTAAGCTGTATCTCCCTCTTCAGGTGACATTTGTGATTATTACTATTATTTAGTAAAATTGTATTAACTTAAAGTAAAGTAGGGCTAGTGAATTTTTATTCGTGGCTAGTAAATTCTTTTAATCATTGATCCCATGGCTAGTGGATGTTATAAAAATTCTAGAAGCCCTGGTAGAAGGTCCCATCTTTTGTTAGTTATTAAACCAAACATATGCTATCTGTTTTCATATGTAAGTCGATGTATCAGTCTGACACAAAACAGCCCTGTAGACACGAACATATTGTGTTGTACCTTGTGTCCACTGTTGTACATGGCGTGAAGACACTGTCGGTGGAATGTGTGTTCACATCGCTTGAAAGAGACGACTCGTTCGCTGTGTGACTGTCCACTTCCGTAGCTAGACTCCTCCTCCAGTTTGTCATAACAAATACAGCAGTTCTGGAGCAGTAATTAATGTATATTAAATACATCTGTCAAAATTCAGCATATCAGAAATATTCAAAATGTGTGTAAAAACTTTTTTCTTCTTCACCTGCACCAATACAGGACATGGAAAAGAAGTCTAGTTGTTTTAAACCTGCAGTTCATAATAATACAGTTGTTAGCAGTTAACGAGCATTTAACATTATCTAAACATGATGTAATAAGGTACCTGCTAAATATTGCAATATTATTACCCATATCGGCTCAAATATACGAGAGAACAAAGTTAGTTTGTTTTAAAACGGGGCAGAACTGGTGGATACATTAAAGTAGTAATTGGGCATGGACACCCATATTCATTCAGAAATTATGGGTTAGAAATAAATTACTTTAAAAAGAGCCTTAATTTTGTCGTCATTTTTTGGTCTAATTAAACCTTGAATTTGGCTACAGATTTTTGGGTCAAATTAGCCAAATTGCTAATAATGTTTTAAGTCCAGCTTAAACCCTGCATACAGTTATATGATGTGATGGCTGATGACTTTGTTATAGACAGCAGAATAATTTATATATTAAAAAATAGTTAAACATGATAATGGGTAATAAAGAGAATAACCAACTCATCAGAGGCTTCTCAACATTCATTTACTTGGGACAGAACATTTGTAATTCCTCATAGCTCATTAGTTATTCTCTAATTATTGTTATAAAAATATTAACTACATTAAACAAACCTCATCTTCTTTGGGATGTGGCACATTCTGCACATATTTCTTTAGCACTTCATCAGCAGTTTTACCTGTTAATAAAACTGGACCATAAGTAATAGTATTTGCTGTCTTAAAACGCAAATCAAAACAATATTTTTTTAAAGTTACTATTGTACCATATCTCAGTAATTTAAATTCACATAAAGTGAAACCTCTCAAAATCGGACCCTCTGTAAACTAGAATTCTCTTAAAACTAAAAATATTTCAGTCCTTTTTAAAAAAATCAGTAAAGACCTTAACCTCTCTAAAATGGATACCTCTTTATACTGGACATTTTATGTGGTCCCAAGGGTGTCCAGTTTAGAGGGGTTTCACTGTATATCTTATCATTCCATTTTTCATGATGCAGTTATCAAAATACATTCAAAATTGCATGGCATTTACAGGTTTGGATTGTTGGTTGACAGATAATCATTGCCTTTAAAGATCAGGGTAATTTCTAGGAAGTACTATTTGACAACTAAAGATATTAGACTAGACTTTTCTTTTCTTTCTTTTCTTAAAGGGACAGGTCCTGGTTTCAACCCGTGAAAATTAACACTAAGTTTATTTAATCTACAAACCTGTAACACATTTAGATAAAGTTACAATTGAGTGAAACATTAATGTGACTTTGAAATGGTTAAATACCCTCTAAAAATACACTAAAAATCGACTCCATAACTATTACTTCTCAGACGCATGTGCGTTTTTAAAAATGAGAGAAAATAATTTTGCGATATTAAAAACACCATGATGACCAAACACTGTTCAAATGTATGGAAATTTATAATCTAAACCATAAACTCTAAGTAAAGTATTATTTCAGTTATCAAAAATGGCTATAATGGTACAAAATATGCCTTAGTGTTTAAAAACTAGGGTATGTCCTTTTAAATTATTTTCATGCTTATATCCAATCAAGGTTCAAACACACTGTCCTGGGCACACACTTCAGCTATCTGAACTGTCTGTCCAGGACAGTAGATTAGTTGTTAGTGGTTAGTGAGAGAGAAGAGGGTGTAGTGGTCTTACACCTACCCATTGACTCATTAAAACTCACTCTGGGTGGGAGCCGGTACCGGGCTGCGAACCCAGTACTTACCAGCCTTATGTCTGATGGCTTAAACATGACATCACCGAGGCCGGTTAGACTAGACTGAAACAATGAATACTGGATACGGTTGTGTGTGTGGTCTGTCTTCCAGACTACACTAAAACAATTAATTCTGCCTCTTCTAAGAGTTTGATTACAACAAGCATGAAGACATGTAGACTGAGAAATGAAGGAAGGAAGGAAGGAAATGTTTTATTTAACGACACACTCAACACATTTTATTTATGGTGATAGGGTGTCAGACATATGGTTAAGAACCACACAGATATAGAGAGAGGAAACCTGCTGTCGCCACTTTATGGGCTACTCTTTTCGATTAGCAGCAAGGGATCTTTTATATGCACCATCCCACAGACAGGATAGTACATACCATGGCCTTTGTTACACCAGTTGTGGAGCACTGGCTGGAACGAGAAATAGCCCAATGGGTCCACCGACAAGGATCGATCCCAGACTGTGCATCAAGTGAATGCTTTACCACTGGCTACGTCCCGTCCCACTGAGAAATGAATGTCAGATAACCTGTACTCTTTGATATTATCTATTGAAGTTAGAACACAACAGGTCAGTTTGTTTTGTTTAACGACACCACCAGAGCACATTGATTTATTAAACATTTGATATTGGATGTCCAAACTTTATTTATTTTCACGTAGGTAACCGACTGAGTGGTTAGACAAATTATATTTGCATAGCAAATAAAGTTATAATCATCCTGAAGTTTGTAACTTTTAATTTTAAAATGTATAGTTCACTGTGCAAACGATTGGCAGTTTGTGTGAAATTAAACTTGTGTGACCGACATCTGAACAGAATGATGGAGAAACGGAAAGAGAGTGGCAGATTCAGAAAATCCATTTCGGGGGGGGGGGGGGGGGGGGGGGGGGGGGGGCAGGCAGGCAATGACCTGAGGTGGATTGCCAATGGAACTTTGGGAGAGGTTTGGAGGGGATCGTAAAAAAAATGAAAATTAATATATAACAAAATTATAACTGTTGCAAAATTTAGGGTCCCCCCCCTCCCTCCTTAGATCCACCTCTGGGAAATTTTGTGCCCTTAACAAAAACAGTTGTTTTGTTTTTGTTTAACGACACCACTAGAACACATTGATTAATTAATCATCGGCTTTTGGATATCAAACATTTGGTAATTGTGACACATAGTCATCAGAAAAAACCCGCTACATTAGCCGTATGGGATATTTTATATTCACTTTCCTACTAATACCTAAATCAGTATAAAAAAACCCAAAACACCAAAAACTGGACCCTCTGAGAACTGGAATTTCCTAAAAACTAGCCGTTTTTTAAAGTCCCATTTTAAACATCAGTACAGAACAAAACCTCTCTAAACCAGATACCCCTTAAAGGGACATTCCTGAGTTTGCTGCATTAAAATAGTTCTACGATTCAATTTACATATTAAATATATTTTCTTGTTTATTATATCAGTGTCTGTATATTCAATGTGTTTCTGGTCGTCTTAATATTTGTAAGAAGCCCAAACTGGAATTTGTCTTCAAATAATTTTGTACGTATGAAAAAATAATATTTGAGGGAAAAAAATGAAATTTAACCTGGTACAAATATCAGAACGATTAGAAACTCATTTAATATACAGCCAATAATATTTGATGCAGAAAAATATATTTGATAGGTAATTACAATGGTTAAAAAGTCTCTGTCGATAACACCTTAAAAATTGCAGCAAACTCAGGAATGTCCCTTTAAAACCAGATTTTTACTTGGTGCTCTGCCAAGTTGGGTGTCCGGTTTAAAGGGGTTTTACTGTACTAGCAGTGCCTTACTCTTGGTCTTTCTGGATTTGGTGAGGACGATCTTTCCTTTCTGCGGTAAACCTGGCACTGGCTGGAACGACGCTGAAGACAGTGCTGCTGGTGAGTACACAGGAACCTGGGGAGCTGACAGTGACATGGGAACACTCTGTGACACAAGCACGTTGTTCATGTCTGCAAGTTTAAACCCATGATACGAAGGAAAAACATTAATAGGCCTACTATTACACATGTATTAACAAATTAGAATTAACACTATGTTGTAATAAACTGATAGTTTTAACATGTTAAAAGGGATTGGGTTTTTTTTAATAAAAAAGATCAGATATTATATGAGAGAATACGGAATAACTTTCTATATCCAATTGCAGAACACACAAAAAAATCTTTTTTTTCTTCTTCAGTAATTCCAGTTTGGCTTGACGTAGAAAGAAAACAAAAATGTTTTGTAAACAATAAAAAAATTCTATTTTCATATGTGCAAATTGTGAAAAGTTGAATACATTAGTCAAGATATAAATAAAACAGTAATACTCATACATTGTTTTTTCTTCGTTAGAACTACAAACACCCAAAATGGATCTCAAACTAGTAGAGACACATTTAACAAATAATCAAACAAACAGTTTAGTAGGATGATTTAAACAAGAAAATATAATTTCTGACTTCAAGAGCATTCTTGACTATGGGAGAGTATTATTTTATTTATATAATGACCAATTGATGTGTTACAAACTGCACATAAAAATAGAACATGTTTTCACCAACAGACCAATGACTGCTACATGTAATTAACCAATTAAATGTATACTGTGCTGTGTAAGGAACATAAAACTTCGATAAAATTTTGGAGGTGTACTTTTTTTTTTTAAATAACAAAGATTAAAGAGATAAAACAAATTAACTATGTTCGAGAAAATAACTGCAATGTTTATATATTCTAACATGGTTCAATGTCATGTAACATGTACATACGATATTAAATATATTGTTTCCAGCCTTACATAAACATATAATTAATTGAACAGTTGATTACATATATAGGGTGTTCATGAGTGCACAAAAGACTACAAAACCAAAAGGGATGTAGCTCTGTGTATATACTCAATTCTACTTGATCGTGTAATTTGCATTCCATTAATTGGTCAAATACGTGAAGCAAGCAATGGTTGATAACTCAGTTAATTGAAATTAGTACATTTTTGTGCTTAAGTTTTTGTGCATTTAAAGAATATCTTATGTTATAAAAATAAGTATATACCCATTCAACAGAAACGGGATTAGCTGGACCTATACACTATCTGCTAGATGGAATGAGCACATTTTGTAAAGAAACTCCTAATAAAAACTCTTACTTGAAACTCCTGGGTTAACTCTTCTGGACTGATTTTTTCCAGCACTCGACATGCTAGATAATCTGAAATAATCAACAAGAGTAAGTGTCTAAACTCACATCCTTAATTCTTGATATTAGATATGTCAGTACCCATCCCCAGATATTGTTGACATGTCTTCATTGTTAACAGCCTTGATGGTATAGTGGGTAAGCTATCAGAGTGATTAAAACAAATTGTATTGCTTTTTGAAAAACAAAATTGATTAGGCAAATTAAAACAACTTACCAGGCCTTCTCTACTAGTGCCAGTGTTCCACAACTGGTGTAACAATGGCTGTGGTATGTACTACCCTGTCTGCGGGATGGTGCATATAAAAGATCCCTTGCTGCTAATCGGAAAGAGTAGCCCATGAGGTGGCGACAGCGGGTTTCCTCTCTCAATATATGTGTGGTCATTAACCATATGTCTGATGCCATATTATAAGTGTAGAAATAAAATCACTGTAATAATAAAAATAAAAAACCAGCTAGTAAGTTGTATGTAAATACTAAATACCCACCCTGGCTGCTGTACAAGTGGCATATATGGATTTGAAACTCCACTAGCGAGGCTTGAAAATGTCATTGGCAGAGGTACAGAACTCTGTGGCATGAAAATGGAATTCGACATGGATGACACCGGGGCCTGCAGCGTTTGTGTCATCGGCAGCGTTTGTGTCATCGGCATCATGTTCTGAAACAAGCTGTGAGACGACGTCTGAGGATTGGTTATCATGTTCGGCTGCATTTGCATGTTGTGAATTGCACTCGAACTTGTGTATGGATTTTGCTGTATGTTCTGCGAGCTATGTCCAGCTGGCTGCATAGATCCAGACGTAAAATTATTGCACATACTCCGCGTCAGTGGCCGCTGAAAATTTGACAACGCTGGAATAGAAGACGACACATTCTGTAGCATGTTCTGAATTGATGTAAACATTGTCAAATTATTGCTACTGTTAGAAAGCATTCCCGGACCACTGTGCGCTGGTGTGTGACCAGTTGCGTTGGATGTGGAAGTCGCAATTGGATTAGAATGTCCAGATTTTGAGCTTTTCGTCGAAGCTGATTTCATCTTCTTTCTCTTACTAGGCGCTGAATCATCTGAATCAGATCCAGAAGCGTTCGAAACCTGTTTATGCTTCATTCCTACATATGTGCTGTTGACGTTCTGTGTTGCACTTCCCTGTAACATGGCCACAGGATATGGTACCTGCAGGGTGTGTCGACGTATCGCACGCAGCTTACCGGTCTCAATTCTCACCTGTTGCATTCTCTTCAGATTGATGAAGTAAGGCAAATGGAACGGTGATGTCCTCATGTCAATATCTTGTTTCCCATTTACATACGAAGTCTCTAAAAAGTTTCCAACTTCAAAATCATACAGATCCCAGTTGCCAGCAATGTCTCCTGAGAACTGCCACACAATCTGACTGCTGCTGTTACAGATCACTGCATACATACTTCTTCTGATGGGACGAGCAGTACCTGTAAAAGATATTTTAAACTGAAACAGCATCATTTGCACAAGATATTTTCTAAGTAACTCTGGGTGGCATTCAGGGCTAAAATGGTTAAAAGTGCCAAAATTCGTAAATTTTCTAATAAAAGTAAGTGGAATATATTATTTAGATTGCGCAAATAAATTTATTAAAGTCCTGTATTTGTTTGTCGGTAAGTTTCAAAATTGTCCCAATTATTTCTGTCCCGGGTCAGGCCACTGGCTATCCAGAGACCGGACCCGCGACAGACATGCTCGAAACTCTAGTGGTACATGAGCATGTTAATAAATATCGGTTTCGGTTGCATCTACTAAAAAGCATTTTGATCATTATTTAAATGTGATTTTGTTTTATTGTTATAGAAAAATTGTGTTGAATATATATAGTTGAATCCCGTTGGCCCAAGCTCCATCGGTGTTCGACTCATTGGGTAGTTCGACCAAACCATTCGATCAACATAGGATATTTCCGTAACATCAGTTAGAAATTTGAATTAGATACATATTACATGCATTTTGGTACATGTAACTGCAAACTTTAAAATTTCACCAAAATAGCAAACTATCTAAGAGAAAGAATTTATTAGAAATTATGCTGACTGTGTGATGCAGAAGCCCTTGACGGTATTAATTAAATGTGTGGTTGCTGAAGTGAGGACAACTCATTAACTCGCCCATTGTTTCATTTTAAACTGGTCTTGACGACGTGTTCAAGGTAACGCTTTATGCCAAGGCCTGTTTGTGCACTAATTGTTTGATTGGTATCATGGTTCATCTAACAGATACCGTAACACTAGCTGTCCTCAAATAATCATTACCAAACAACATACTTAACAAACAACATAAAGAAAGAATTGCATGGCTGTTGCGATTCTCCGATTCATCTATAGTTTGTTCTGCCTAAATAATTAATCCGAAGGTTGTAATAACCAACTGTGCATTAATAGTTGGTCCTTTTCAGTGGTTTCCCATTTAATATTTGATGGATCACCAGTTCGAGGGGAATATAGCTAATAACAGACAGGGCCGATAATTTAGTTCAAGTGAAAGCTTATAGTCGACCATGGACGTGTTCGACCTGTCAGCAGTTAATATAAGGGTTTACCAAAAAACGCAACTTGGGACTTTGTTTTTGGTTCAAGCATTGTGGTGTGTTCAACCCTTCCAAGGTCGACCCAATGAGATTCTACTGTAGATGAAAGTATGCAGTGGTAAAAAAAGCCTTAATGTAGCCTTCCAATAAAGATTAGCAAGTTACCACCTCAACAGACGATATTGTTTTGGAGATCATGGATGTTTATTGCCAGGGCTTCTAGATTATGATAGCCCCACTCCCATCCATAGCTAGTGATATTCAATGTTGGGCTAGTAAATAACTACTAATACTCAGTGTTTTGAGTTTAAAAATTTGGGGCAGTATCCAAGTTGGATACTAACATCTCAAAATCTGGTATCCCACCTAAGAATTTAGTATCTCACTTCAATGAAATTCATAAATAACATCATAACAAACTTGAACGACACTGTTCTCGTTACCAGTCTCTTGCAACGCCGCTACTGCTCCAGTGTAACATTAGACTGGGTATAAGTTGGGGGAGATCTTGTTATGGCATAGCATTAGACTGGGTACGAGCTCGAAAATACTGTTACTTAACTTCACCAATAAATGACGACTTTCATTGTTTAGCGAAAAATTAAAACGCAGGATTAAAAAAACCAAAAAAACATTATATCGTATCCCGGTGGGATACTGGGTTCTTGAAGTCGGGTATCCAAAATTAAATTCTGGTATCCCCGGGACATCAGGATACCGTTAATCTCGAACACTGATACTATTGCCATGCCCGGCTGCTAGTGAAAACAAAGTCAAATGTTGCAGTTAAGTCGATTTTGTAAAAAATATGAATATCCTGCCCCCACCCCAACCCCCCACGTTAGTGTTTTTAAAGTATATCTCTCCCTGTAAGTGACATATCTGCTTAGTACTATTATTTAATATAATTGTATTAACTTAAAGTAAAGCAGGGGTAGTGAATTTTTAATCATGGCTAGCAATTATTTTTAAATCATTCATTCATTGGCTGGTGGATTCTATAAAAGTTCTAGAAGCCCTGATTGCCACACAAATACATGTAGTAGGAATATGAAACACAACTGCAGCTAATTGGGATTTTTGTTGCACCTGCTGTCATCACTTCTACCAAGCAATAAAATATGGAATTGGCTGAATGCTGGTCAACTCCCTCCAGCGGTTAGTCAACTCACCCTAACAGTTGGTCAACTCACCCTGGTTTTTACTGTCCATAATTGTGAGTCATTAAAAATGGACATCTCTGCTATTACCACTTGTGAATCTTATTAAAACTGGTCTTATCTTGCAGGTGTATGTACAGGGAGGGTTTTGGGGGTTGACCCCCCTGCTCCAAGCAAATTTTCTTGTTAGAAATATATTTTCTGGAAGAGACTCCAAGCACAATTTTATAAGTTACTGTCAGTGTCAAGCCTATTTTAAAGTTGTTTGTGCATGAGTCTGTATCCTTAATTAATGTACAATTAAAGACAGGTCTCAACAGACTTGCACATAGGGATCAACATTTGTCACGGGCAAAGCACCAATCAGTGAACATTGCAGACTTCATTCATGAAGTCTTGTTATTGCAGTCCTGGCATAACAAGGACTTTACATGCTTCAAACACATTGCAATTTGGGATGGTTGACTGATAATTAGTAGCACTTATCTATATACCAATCTGGTTACAGTTTAGGACAAGTTTACCTACCACTGGGGCAAGCTGATTTGTTCCCGGTAGCTCTAGTCCAAAACTGAAGCATAATCTTCAGCTTAAACTATGACAGCTCCTACTGAGTACCTCTGTATATATTTCAATTTCTTTTGACAAGTATTGCCTATCTCTTCATTCTGGCACCAGCTAAATTAATAATTAAATACATAACCTGGTTTTCTTTTTTATATATACTTTGAACATTGGTGCATTTGAAAATAATACTTTTTTATTTTTTTTATTTAATTAATTTCCCACCTTATTAGACGTTTTGGACCTTGGTCTTACCAACAAAATTTCTAAATTTTCCCCATCATTTCAACTGCTCCATCTGAACATCGACTAATGTCCATCCTAAGTCGGTGTCTGGTGGATGTATAATCCAAAACAATGACTTTAAGTGTAGGCTATTCCTGGTGTTAAGGCTTACCTGATCCTTGTCGAATTTGACACATTGTATTAAAATCGATAATGTACATCGAGAGTGCGGGATGGACCGCTCCTGGATTGATTTGTGAAGTTTTCCCATAATACTGTTCAATGTACCGAACTAATTCGGGTTCGTATGGCCTCCAGCGTCCAGATTCAGTCATCCATTCCCACACGACAACGGTAACGGTGGAACTCGTTTTGTTACCACTGGTCGTCGCCATATTTGTTTATTTTCAAATTAGACCGGTTCCTATCGTTGTAGGTTATTTTTTTTATGTTAGCGAGTAATATTTTATGTACTTTATTTTTGCTGGTCAACCAGACTATGTTTTTATTATTCATATATGAACATGGAAATAAAGTTATTATATTGTAAAAAAGAATCACAATCTTATTTAAAAACATGACTTAATCAATGGTACCAGAACCAGGCTACAATTATGGTTTTAGTTGGAATTTCCACCTTTATCCAGGCACACCAGTAATAATAATAATAATAATAATAATAATAATAATAATAATAATAATAATAATAATAATAATAATAATCTTTATTTAAAGAAGGTTACACAAATAGTAGTACACTAATCTCCCTCGTGCAATTCTGTCTATTAAGCACTACGTCTGAGCAATATTAATTTAGATGGTCAAAAGTTCGCATAGCATATAAAACAGTCGTTTTGTGATCATTGGAATCATCTTGAAGCCACCAACAACCTAATTAACGCCATTGTATCCAAGAAAATGTTTGTTCATTCAAACAATCTACAGGAAGAATCCTCACAGCACCACGAAACATTGTTTCTGTAGTGTGTATATACATGTATTAATGATTAATATGTGAAATATGTTATCAATGAACTCGAAAATAATAGCCAATGATATTTAACGTCAAACATAATCTATAATATAATACGCAAGGCTTTTTTAACAGTAACTGTTTTCGATCATTCTGATCGCTTTTCCTCTTTCCATCTGCACTGTAGACCAATCTATACCAATATTGCGCAATTTCTGCCTACCAAACGGTAGTCAAAGATTCCCACACTAATACAGCAACCCGTCAGCATATACGTATATTTAACCGGAACATTGTTGAAAGGTGAGTGTTGTCCGGTTTCTTCCTGTTTTTGTTTTGTTTTTGTTTTGAGATATTTTATTGATAAAAAAAGAATCAAAAGGATTGAACAACAGGCAGAGCCTATGTAAGTGCTCACCTAAACAAGATGGAAATCAGACAATATTCATAATCATATATATAAAACATAATAACAATGTCCAATGGCATAACATATTTAACATAATTAATATTTTTGAATATATAGTAATAAAAGGTAGAGAGTAGATAGAATAGAAATGGGATAGTCGAGAAAAAATATGATAGTAATGATCCTATTGTTGGAGCTAACCTTATATGGGGCAGTAAAATCAGAATAATAAGTTAGTTCAACTCGAATCTCTTACTTTCAGCTATATATTTATATACTGCTTTAAAAATTAAATTGTTTTCTTCAATTGGTGGGTTTATTGACCCGGATAGTAATAGATCAATGTCTAAGATATCAAGGTAATTCCATAACGATGCAAATAAATTATATCTTTGTCTGATGAACAGAGGGCAGACATAAAAATAATGAAAATTATCTTCACAGTTATCTCCACATGCACAGCTTGGGCTATCAGAAAGATGGCTTAAAAATAAATGATAGTTTAAGTTGCTAGCATAGTTACGAAGCTGACAATGGATAATATTACAGTTACGATTTCCATAAAGATAGAGAGTAGATGAAGGATTGGGATTTCCCTTTTTTATAAATTTTTTATAGGTACGCAGACATGGTTAATTTTGAGTTAAACTGTCAAGATCATTCCATAAGTCCAAAGTATTAGGAATAAAGCTGTTTTTATATGAATTAGTATGGCATGTTGGTGGAGTGAATGAACGTTGATTTCTGAGTGTAAAACGATTAGTGGGATTAACATATGGCAAGATTTCATCCAGTAGATATTGAGGTGTTTCGCCTTTAAGTATTTTATGCATTAGAATTAATTTACTATTTTTGCGACGTTTATATAAAGGTTCCCAACCAAGTTCATAATATAGTTTGTCTGGAGATGTTCCTTTCCTAAGTCCTGTAATGATACGGGCAGCTTCATGTTGTACTGACTCAATTGTATTGGATTCTTCAGCTGTACAATTATCTCAAATTATATTACCATATTCTAAGATTGGTCTTATAAATGCAACATACAGTTAGGGAATTTCTATTTAATTTATATTTTAACATGCGTAGAATGTTAAGTCGTTTACAAGCTTTAATATATATATCTGTCCATCTACCATTGGAGTTTAAAGTAAGCCCTAGATGTTTGTGGGAGGTTACATTATCAAGAGGAATTCCATTAAGATATAGCTTAGGAATATCAATATGTAGTTTTCTTGTGAATAACATTGATTTGGTTTTAGTTATACTTTCTGTAGTGTGTGTATTAGTGATTAATATGTGGACATTTTTTATCTGGTAGCTCGAAAATGATCGATGTAAAGGTAATTGAAGTCAACCATAGGATTGTTGTTGTAGGCCTATTAGAGGTGCACTATTTGACTACCGTTTAGTAGGAAGAGATTGTGCAATATTGATATAGATCGGTCTCTGACGGTTAGAGACCGTGATAACTGTCCAAATGTCCCTCTAGTCCTCTAACCGCCAGAGTACTCAGGCTATGAAAGCTTGATTGAATACACCCTCCCACAAAAAATGTGGTTTTTTTAAAAATAATTTTAGTTTGGTTTGACGTACGTAAAAAGGTAAAAGTGTTTTGGAAATTAAAAAACAAACCAAAAACAACTCCTCCCCCCAAAAAACCCCCACAACAACAACAAAACCCCACAACAAAAAAACAACAACCCCCCACAAAAACAAAGAAAAAAAAAAAAAACCCCAACTATTTTTGTGTTCAATTTAGAAAACAATAGGCTCAGAAAAAAAATAACAGTGCATTCAAACTACTGTAATATACGACTTGTTATTTAGAATATAGTATAATAATACTAAAATACGGATCGAAACAGATTAATAAATATTATTACATTTTTAACATATATTTCTTCTTACGACAAAACATTAAGAAATTAGTAGTGTTCGTAATTTATTTGTATAACATTTTCTACAATAATGGTTTTTGGTTGTGTTTTTTTTTTAGTTTACCCACAATGCATTGACATTCTTGTATCGAAGGAATGGCTGCCTCCAAAGCGATGTTGTTAGGGTAAAGTGTGTGGTATAATTGCATGTTTTGTTGAAAATGACATCATGAGATTTTGATTGGCACATAAATTTATTCCCAAATTTATCACATTAATTTTTATATTTAATTTGTTATTTCTTATATATTTGCTTTTAAAATGTTTCAGGTTAAGCTACACTTTAGCCCTCCACTTGGCTCCAAGCCCACGCTAAGTAGCACAGCGATCTCGCCAAATTATGATGTCACCGTAAATATCATTTCCAGTTGTATTTGGGCGAGATCGCCGTCAATTATATATGCAGATGGTTTTACAAATTGTTATTAATAAAAATTGATTATTCTGTCATAAATCTGTTTATGCCTGCAACCACTGATCCAAGAAAGAAATTCGACATCACCCATATTCAGTAATGTTTCAGCAAACTCATAAATGATCAGTGTAATGGTATTTAAATAGTCAAACATTGTATCAAATCAGGAAAAATGCCAGCCCATGGTAGCCTATATAAAAAAAATTCTAATTAGGATATATGCCATCATATGGATGTTTGAGGAATACATTTTTGTGTAATTTTGTCTTTTTAAAAAAAAACAATTTTGAAGACCCCACGCCATTATACCGCAGTTAAATGAAAAGACTAATCACTTGATGTTGGAACAAAGAACAACTTTTAGAAGTTCATAAGCTAATCTTTGTAATTTATTTAATCTATAATCCCTGTTCTAGTGGAACACCCCAGAAATACAGCTTCAAAGTTGTTTTAACTCGTGTTCAGTTTACCCTATATAGTTTCCTATGTGCTTCGCTTTAGATGAGCTGAATACAACTGTGAAATAAGAAGCACTACCATGCCACTATCAATTTATGGTTCAGGCACAGGACTCTGAAAATTCAAGAGTCATAGTTTTGTTTGCATCGCCTGCGTAAGTATAGTTTGCATCGTCTGCGTAAGTGCTTCACCTGCATAAGTATAGTTTGCATAACCCATTTTTTTTTCGCACATTGAATTTATGACATCATATACGTAATAAAGATGGGTTAAGTAAAAACAAAATGGGTTACCTGAATTTGTTTTTGTATAACCCATAAATGGTTTACGCAAATTTTTAATTCTTAAAGGCCTGAGGCATGTCTATTCTGGACACAGTATCTGACTTTGTTAGGATTTAATAAGAACACTTGTTTTGTTACATGTACAGAAATTGAAACAAGGCAACAAACACTTGTTTTGTTACATGTACAGAAATTGAAACAAGGCAACAATGGCCTTTCATTGCAAGCTTTTGCTTCTTCTTTTTTACACCTTGTTTTCTGTGTATCAGTATAACATAGGATTTGTTTTTCACCATTCCAGAGTGTGACATGGTGTGACGTAATGATGAATCAGACAGCCACCTACCAGCGGAACCTGGAGAGTTCCATCCTCTTTATTCAGCAGGAGCATGCCAACACACTTAAGGCTCTGCATGAAGAAATACATTCACTGCAGAAAAAATGTTCTGGTGCGTTTTAGTGAGATTATTCAATTTGTCTCGAGTTTCACTTGTAAATCCTAAAGGTGGTAGTGGATGTAGCTTAGTGGTAGAGCATTCACCAAGCAGGAAATTGTGCAGGGTCAGGGTCTAGACTGGCGAGTGACATTTTTAGGTGGGGAGGTCGGGTCTCACTCCCCCAAAAAATTCATTCAAACATGAAAGAGTATTGATCACTGATTATAATATTTTCTTGAATCTTTTTATTAACTGTCTAATGTTAGCTTAGTAATGTCAGTAATGTTCAGAATGCTGTAAAATCACATGTACACTGCAATATCAAAATAAATTAAAACAACCCACTATATATTTGTGTTTGTATCGTACATATGATTAAATTGTTAAATATATTGCAATCAACATTCAATACTAACAGTAATGGGCTGATTGAGTTACCGTAATCAAAGTATTGCTCACTCAAACCGTTTGACAAACTAAGTATGAAATTTCAGTATAAAGTAGAACCGACGAGTCTGAGTTACTTCCCTTTAGTTCTTTGGTACACTACCAGTAGTTATGAATAAATGAACCATGATACACAGTTTGCATTTACTCTGTATTCAAGGCTTATTGTTTATTGAGGAAACTGAATGTTAGAACTATATAAATTTTGTAATTAGTTTGAGAAAATGTAAATTAAAAACATTTAACTCTTATCCACCCAGCTTTCCAACGTGAAATATTTAATTTGAAACCTACATTATTCAACCTCAAATTGTAAAAAAAAATCAACTAATTTAACACTATTTTGATGTGTGTCATAGTTTAGAGGACAAATTAGTAAGTCTACTTACCAAAATAAAATTTACAGAAGAACTTATTAATATTAAATTTGTTTTGTTTCCATGATGTCATTGTTTATGACAGTTTATTTTCATTTTCAATCGACGACAGGTAATCCATCCCATTCATCTACTTCAAAGTCTGTATTATCAGTTATTTTCAGCGAATACATTCTTTATAAATCTTCAGTTTTCATTAAATAATTATGTCCCAACAAGTTTTAAAATAAATAATTATACAAATAGCGAGATAACGAATCCATGTGTGCGTTACTTCATCAATAATGTTTACATAAATTTAGACGTTTTTTTTTTCTTTTTGATATTGCGATAATAACTTAAATACCAGTCAACAAAATAACCTCAACGTGTTTGATTGTCATTGTACTATGTTGTCATTGTACTATGTTCTAGTGTTCACAGAATCAAGATAGATAACTCCTATGAATGTTGACAGCTGTGTTTACAAAGACCGGTCGCGTCTCGACTGCAGTCGAGAATAGGAGAGAAAGAGTTAATTAATTTTGTTTTATAGAATATGTCAGGTAGCAAATAATTCTAAGTTTGTTAAATGACAGGGTACATTTAATCTATTATTAACTGATCATTAATCATTAAATGAAATTAAGGCTAGTACATTACAATTTAACTTGATACCACTGCCAGGTAAGTTCACATATACATTGTAGAATGGTGACTAAATGTATGCTTGGTCCATTTCCCACTGACATACCATACCAAATCACAGTATTAAATCTATGGTCTGTCCCATCTTCCTACAAAAGTCTTCTTTTTTTTTTTTTTTTTGGTAAGTAATTTCAGTTTGGTGTGACATAAGAATAAAAATAAAAGTATTTTGAAAATTTAAAAAACAAAAAAACCTATTTTTTTGTGTAATTAAGAAAACAATCAGCTCAAAAATAAATAACATGTAGCAAATTCCATGGTATGACAAATGGTGGTCCCTTTGGGAACAACTATTGGTGTTTGTGCCAAAACATTAAAGAATTGGGTTCATGTACAAAGAAGTAAATCACCTTTTTAGTCTCATCTATGGTCTGAATTGGTATACATTTGACTCTGTTAGACTACATTTCAGTTATTCAAACTATCCCTAGAAATTGTTTTTATTTAATGTAGGTCTATAAATGATCTTTACAACACAAGTTCCCATTCTGCAGATTTACTTATCTTTGGAAAGATTTTTAACAGCCCTTATGACATTAAATTGTTTTGTTTGTTTATTTATATAATGTAGGGCTTGTTTTGCCATTGAATCATAGTAAATTGTTGTGTTTTTTTAATTATATAGATAATGCAGGGCTTGTATCACATTAAATTGTAGAGTTTTTTTTTTCTTCTTCAGATTTGCAGTTTCAGTTACATGTAACAGAGCAGCCGTCTGTTGAAACAGGTAAACTATATATTTGTGTTTGAATTCAAAACTAAGCACGATGTTCTTCACTACCAGTATTTAATTTTCCAGGCAGTCTGGTAGTCTGGCACTAAAGTTGGAGTAGTATTACTAAAATTTGATACAACTATTTCTTGCATGTTTATCCATCCATCCATTTTGATTTAAAAAAAAAGAAAGTGTCATGTTGTAATAATTGATAACTATTTTGTTTCAGATGTACAGGATAATACTTTTGACTTGGAAACAAGCATTAAAGAATGCAAAGAACTAGAATCACAGCTGAGGGAAGAAATAGTTCAGAAGAATAAAAAAGTACAAATCCTAGAACATGAACTGAGGCTTCAGAAGAAGAGGTATCTAGATGAACAAAGGGCACACATGCAGCAGATAAACTCGCTGAGGGCCGACCTTGACGTAAAGTCAAACAGTGTGGCTTATTTAACCACTGAACTTCACAGAATCAAAATAAAACAGAAAGTAGATCTGGACTCAACCGTAGATTCGTCCATAAGAAGAACTCAAGCTGTGCGAATACCAGCCCCTCCAAAAGACATTCCGCCCCGAGTCCGCCGCTCTTACGTTCGACGATCGGTCGGTCTTCCCCTGCATACAGAGGATCTTGAAAACCGTCCACTGAGAATTCTCTCATCCAAAAGCAGTGGCTCGAGTCGATCTGAATCGCCAGATGTTGCTCCTTTCATCACACGAACCGAAATGCCGACGACTGTAAAAACTCAACCCGTCCTTCCTCCAATTCCTGTACAACATGGTGGGAAACCGGTTATTGTGCATAATGTCGTGCGGTCAGCCAATTGTGTTGCACGCAGAAAGGCTGAGTCATCGTCTCCCGAAGTGGCGACGTTAGCCGTAGAACAGGTTTCACACACAGATGCTTCATGGGGGCATGCACAAGAATCTCGAAGTTCCGAATATAACTGATAAAAATAATTCTTTTGTTCCATGCAGAGGGAAAAAGTATAATTTTATTCCATCATGGAATTAGCTGGCAGTTTGATGGATGTTCTGTAGATATCTGGATAGAAAACTGGTTGTTGTGTTTGTGCATTTTATGTGATCTCATTTCATTATGTAATCTGACAAAAATAATTAGATGCTGTGAAACTGATTTTTATTAACCACCCATTTATTAACCACCCATGTCAAATCTGTATCACCTTATTGTAATTGATGTTGTATGACAATCATAAGCAGTTGTAGTCTTAGAATGTTGTATATCTTGGTTTTGTAGGCTGATAATACAGTAATGTATTTGAAATGTCATAAATAGATGTTTTCTTAGGATTGACACTTTCCCCAAGTTCATGGAAACTTCACTGTGGATATGTGCAGTGATTTGTCAAGTTTAAAAAAAAAAAATACAGTAAAAGTTTATTTAAAAACCAGTGTTGCAGTCTGAAGCAGTTACAAATAGAATTAAGTTGTTTTTATCACGTTTGTAAAAATCAACTAATGCAGAACCATTTTAACCAGTTTGTCAGTTATGTGTAATATTATTTTTTAATAACTATTATATTTATTTCTGTTTCACATTTTGATGAAACCTAATGTCGATTTATGGAAAATGTTTAAATGGTTGGGGAAAGTACCTGTATTAGAATGGGAAAACCCCCATTTGAACATCAGGCCTTACCATTTAACAGAACCTATCATTCTGTTTCTTCATCACTCCTGAGACTATTTCAAGGAAAGTCATCTATAGCTCCCCTCAGGCTCATGGCGTGGATTTTTAAGAAAATGGTACTACAAAGGGATAAAATATCAATGCTTGATATGATATCTTGATTGATCTATGTTAGGAGTGCAATTAATTACACCCATCACATTTTGTTCATGGATAGCTGTAAGGTTAAGTTTGCATTTGATTGTGTAATGTTTAAGAATTATGAGCTAATGGACTATAGTGTACTCTGTTTTAAGGGATATCCGGTATAAGAAAGGTTCTGTACCAATATTTAAAAAGGGACTCTGAAAAACGTCCTGTTTTGATGGAATTCTTGTATACCGAGAGTGGTTTTGAGGGATTTCTCTTGTTATTATTGTTGTTGCATATCACTTGATGTATTAACATTCCTGCTCCAACTCATGCTCCCTGACTGGTATGTATGAGGCTGATGTCTGCTGTTTGTTGTGTGTGGTTGTAGGAATTGTGCATTTAGAGACGGCATACTGCTGCTCAAACAGAATACTTGTAACTTGTTGTTCAGTGGTCAGTCTATGAGCTCTTCATCTTAGCATATCCTTCATACATCTACTGATCAGTCATTGTGCTGGGTTGTCGTTAAACATTCCTGTTGCCCTGATAAATTATTAATAAAACCAATGTAAGGCGTTTAAAATACAAATGTATGTACATTTAGCATTTTTGTCATTATCTTTAAAAACTGCATCACTTGTCTGTACTAGATGATAAGAACAAAAACTAAAAACAAATACATGTGTATGTAAAACCAAAACAAAATAATAATCACATACATTTATGTTATTACTAGCATTTTGTGAGTGGTAAACTAAAAACAAATCAAGGTTGACACACAGGTGTGTGGTGGGGTAGGGTGGGGATTGTCGGTGCACATACTTAAGGAATGAGGTTTGCAAACCTGGCTAAAAATGTTCTATTCCAAGGGTCAGGGTTTTCTATAACTTGTGTTTTTAACCTCCAGGTTTTCGTAATATGTTCCAAAATACAACATATCATTTGCTGATCATATTTAGATTACTTAGATGGCCAAACTGAAAAAAAATGGATATTATAATCTTATAATCCATTTTGCATTCTCTGTTGGGTTGACCAGAGAGGAAAGGTAGTGGATTATAAGACAATTAAGAGGAAATGAGTTACATAAATGTTTTTAGGATAACAAGAGGAAATGAGTTACATAAATGTTTTTAGGATAACATTAATGTGCCAACAAAAGAGGGTCATTATGTAGGAGGGGAGGGCAAAAACAGACATCTTCATATGAAGCTGTATTCCAATAGGTTTGCTTTGCAGTCAGTAATATTTTGTCCACAAATAATCAAATAATCTTTATGGTAGAATGCTGACTTGTGATATTTATTTATTTTTGTGATATATTTACGAGAATATTTTAATTCAAGAAGTATTGCTGTGATCTGATTTTAAACTAATTTATATACACAAAAGATAGAAAACTGCTTTGCCTGTTTTTCAGTGGTTGATAGTGGTTGAGAGATTGGTTGAGAGATTGGTTGAGAGTGGTTGACTAATGCAACGAGTATAACTGCTGTGAGAATTACATTGTTGTTTTTTTGTAGCTCAATATTTTACGAGAAGTTGCGAGTAAACCAATATGAATTTATTTTACATGTTACATGCTTAATATGGTAGACAGGTGTTACATGTTGTTGATTTTTGTTTTAATTTTAAACCCATAAAATACTATTCACAGTATTATTATGTTCAACTCTGATATGTGGTACAGAGTACTGTTTATTTATTTTAAAAACTAATCTTGAACATGCACAAATGCCTGCTTATAATGTTGTGAGTATTTAGACATTTTTATGATTGTGTAGGCTGTGGCTTTGTTAGTATTTTAATACATGGTTATCAGGCCATCGTTATAAAAAAATTGGGTGGGGGTGGTTGCTGTAAACCAGTCCTCCATTTTAACAGTGGATCGGTTGGTAGACATTTAAAACTTCTGTTATTATTTATTATTATTCTGTTGTTGAATAATATCCTATGGATAAGATATTAAAGAAAAAGAAATGAGTTGGAGTGAAGTAGAGCAAGTTATATACATCTCATGGGTAACAGCAAACAATGTGGGGTTTTTTATTTTTTATTGAGGTGGCCTCATGCTAAACACAGATGTAATGGCAGCCAATATCTTGTCTTGTGTATTTTGTAAATTATGTGGTGCTCGAGTGTTCTTTTGAATATTCACTGAATAATGAAATCACCAGACACGTGCATGTGACCGAGCGCTTGCCTGACGAGAACATTTTCTAGTACATGTATTACATTTGATGGAATAATGTATTAAAATAACACACTGAAACTTACTCTTTTCATTGTCATTATGTTGTTGGTGTCTCATCAATGGTCTGTATGTGAGGGGTAAAATGTTTTAAAGTACAAGACTTCAAGGGATCCCTAAATTATTTTAATATTGTGGGATTGAGTTAAAATAACTGATGATATACATTTGAACGTCAAATTAAGAAGTTAATTAATTTCTTCCCTGTAATGTGTCAATAATAATGTTTGACATGGAAAGTTATTATTAAAACATGCAGAAGAAAAACAAACACCTAAAGGTTTGTTATCAGTTAAAATTTCACACTGGTCCCCTATGCGAAAACTGGGAAATTTCTGTGATCATTTGTTATTGAATTAAAAATTTACACCATTTGACAATAGGGGCGGGACGTAGCCCAGTGGTACAGCGGTTGGTGGGGGGTCGATCCCCGTCGCTGGGCCCACTGGGATATCAAAGGCCGTGGTATGTACTACCCTGTATGTGGGATGGTGCATATATAAGATCCCTTTCTGCTAATCGAAAAGAGTAGCCCATGAAGTGGCGACAGTGGGTTTCCTCTCCTAATATCTGTGTGGTCCTTACCCATAATGTCTGACGCCATATATCCGTAAATACAATGTGTTGAGTGCATCATTAAATAAAACATTTCTTTATTTTTTTCCATTTGACAATATTATCAACTATCATTTAGTTTAATCAAGGTTAGTTTCACTTTAATGTTACTTTGCTCTCTCAGTAAATTGAGTAATACTAACAGTTCGTTGTCTAAAATATTATATGCATATCCGTGTGCGCATTCAGACGTTTGTTTATGGCAACTAAATTTTAGTATTATTTTTTTTACATTTTAATGCTTCGTACTTTAAACATGGCAGTCCTCCTACAGATGAAGATGGAACCATATGTTGTGGTCAACATCGGCTTTTCACTAGAGATCGATCAACGGACAATGGGGGGGGGGGGGGCGGGACGTAGCTCAGTGGTAAAAGCGTTCACTTGATGCGCGGTCATCTAGGATCGATCCCCGTCGGTGGACCCATTGGGCTATTTCTCGTTCCAGCCAGTGCTCCACAACTGGTGTAACAAAGGCCATGGTATGTACTATGGCATGGTGCATATAAAAGATCCATTGCTGCTAATCGAAAAGAGTAGCCCATGAAGTGGCGACAGCGAGTTTCCTCTCTCAATATCTGTGGTCCTTAACCAGATGCCCAACGCCATATAACCGAAAATAAAATGTGTTGAGTGCGTTGTTAAATAAAACATTTCCTCCTTCACCCGACAGTGGATCATGACTGCATACACTGCATAGCGTTCTTGTTCTAACCAGTGCTCCACGATGATGGATGCACACGTGTCGAGGGGAATGTTATTCTCCAAACTGCGTGCAACAAGTCGACCGTTTTGGTGGTGGCAGTGTCATGGTGTGGGCAGGAATCCATCATAATGGTAGGACGGCTCTTGTGCATGTGGCAGATGCACTGACGAGCATCAGATGTCGAGACGAGATCCTGCAGCATCACGTCACTCCACATGAACGTCAATGGCTGAATGTTTCAGCATGACAATGCCAGACCACATGTTACACGTATTAGTCAGGAGTTTTTGCATCGCCACAACGTCCAGACATTACCTTGGCTTGCCCGTTCGCCGGATTTAAACCCAATAGAACATCTATGGGATGCACTGGATCAGCGTGTGCGCCGGAGGAATCCACCACCCCAGACACTTTCGCAACGTCCTACCGACACTGCACCATGAGTGGCAGAACATTCCACAACGTGTTGTGCAACGTTTGATTGCTTCCATGCGTCGCCGTTGTCAAGCTGTCATCGGGGCTCGCGTTGATCATAACCGATACTGACATTTTCCCCATTCCAATGTCACACATATGCCTGTTATTATTATTATTAAACTTTGAAAATCAATGTCAAGTTTCCTTCTTTCTTTTTTTGAAGAGTATATATTGATTTATCTTGTTTTTATCATTTTCAAATGATTATGTAAGCCGTGGTTGACTCATGTGGTGTTTTTCACGTGAAAGTAAAATGCTTGGTACAAAACTGGGCTCGTATCTGGGGTTCTTTCATGGAGATATTTTTTTAAGTAATTAATTTTTATAATTTTTTTTTTTTGGTATTCAATTTAAATTAATTGTACATGGTTGGTGCCAAATATGGTTTACGTGACATGTTTCCTTTAAGCAGTCAAGTTACAGATGCACACAGTGCACAGAAGTACCAATTGCCGCCATTTTCATATTTAGTTGGGCTTCTGAAATGTCCATCACATATTTTCATACAGTTCATAAATCAGGCTAACTGAAAATCATAGTGGCTTTTAGTCCCCCGATTTGGTAGTCGAACCTAAAAATTCGAGGTCTGGCTTATGGACTATAATATGTGTTTTTATATGAATACACATCTCCTCGCTTGCTTCTCTTTAAACGTGTTCAAAACAATTAATTAATAGAGACCCCCCAAAAAACCCAACAACAAACAAAAAACAAACAAAAAAAAACCCCCAAAACCCCACCCACTCATAAACCCTAAAATAAACACCAAAAAAACCACACAAGCAAATAATAATAATTAATTAAAAATAAAATAATATTGCCTGATATTCTCATAAATTAAAGATTAAGAGCATTTATAACAGCCAAAACCTGTACCAGTTCCACGGGCATTCGACCTTGTTTCTTTGTGAATCCCACTCCCCACCCACAACATGCATAAGTATTCAAGATAAATCACGTCCAATTGATCTAAATTAAAGCTCACTCCACTCCTCCGCCCTCTTGTGGTGCTAGTTCATCTAAGATGCATATTCTAGTATACATATACATCTAGTTAATGTTTTAGTATACATATACATCAAATGTCAAGGTCTTGTCATAATTAGTGGCTATCAAGTTTTATAAGCCAAAGTGGCGTCAAGAGTTCGCATACACGCACATTGATTTACAGTACACTAGGTAATACCTGTCATTAGTTTTTCTCGTCTTAATTATAAATAATTAAGGACCATTATAAATTGGATGTAATCAACAGTTTGACCATTAAAGGGATATTCCTGAGTTTGTTACCACTTTTAAGATGTGATCGACTAACAGAGACTTTTTAACGATTGTATTTACATAGCAAATATATTTTTCTGCATAAAATATTAGTGGCTGTATATTAAACGTGTTTCTGATTGTTCTAATATTTGTACTAGGTTAAATTTCGTTTTATTTCCTAAAATATTTTATTAACGAAATTATTTGAAGACAAAATCCAGTTTGGGCTTCTGACAAATATTAAGACGACACTGATATTCTAAACAAGAAAATTTAATCGTTGAAATATTTTATAATTCGGGAACATCTTACAATGCAGAAAACTCAGGAATGTCTCTTTAACTGGGGATGTTTTTTCCTGTTATGATTTTGAATTTAATATATATATATATATATATATATATATATATATATATATATATATATATATATATATATATATATATATATATATATATGAAATATGGAAAAATCCCGTTAAAACCGTGACACTTTTTTTGTATTAAGGGACGGGACGTAGCTTAGTGGTATTTAGCGTTCGTTTGATGCGCGGTCGGTTTGGGATCGATGTAGTAACCCTAGAGTCAGTGCTCGTAATTGTTTCGCTCGTGGTCTGGTTTCTTATCTAGAGTGGTTGTAGATGTCCGCGTTGTGAGTGCCAGCTATAACTTCATCGATCCGCCATGCATAACAAGAATTACTTTGTTTATAAAAATATTTATTAAAATATTACTGATTACATTACAGTCTCACCTAGATACGTTGTTGGCCCTGTGATCACCAGCCCCAAGTTCAGCCAGCAAACGTTTCGCTAACGTTCGCGAACTATTTGATTGGTTCCCGACGTGGCCATTTGGTTTATCGTGAAGCGCATAAACCAGTCTAGCGGACCTTTCCCCGCTCGGTCTGATTGAACACAGCCCTAGTGTAAGTCTGCCCGGTACGATAGCTGGCTAATAGCACCGGCCTCGGTATAGCAGTGGTTAAGCCATCGGACTACAGGCTGATAGGTACAGGGTTCGCAGCTCAATACCGACTCCAACTCGGAGCGGGTTTTTAAGAACTCAATGGGTAGGTGTAAGGCCACTACACTACCCACTAACCAGCTAACAACTAACCCACTGTCCTGGACAGACAGCCCAAATAGATGAGATGTGTGTCCAGGACAGCGTGCTTGAACCTTCATTGGATATAAGCACGAAAATAAGTTGAAATGAAATGGCTAATAACTAATGGTTGACTCTCTGGAAGCTGTCTTTTATGGAAGTCTCCAAGATCGGGGGTTCGTCTATCTCTGCATCACGTCACCCATATGTCCATGGGTGACACTTAATAATAAATATCTGGTCACTTGTCTTTCTATCTTTCAGTTGATGACATTATCTGACCACTGGTCTTGCGTTGGTGACACGTATATATCTCATATATTAATAACTCATAGTGTCACATCTATCCCCGTCGGTGGGACCATTGGGCTATTTCTCGTTCCAGACAGTGCACCACAACCTGTATATCAAAGGTCGTGGTATGTCCTATCCTGTCTGGGGGATGATGCATATAAAAGACCCCTTGCTACTAATGAACAAATGTGGTTACCTATATATATATATATATATATATATATATATATATATATATATATATATATATATTTATTTATTTATTTATTTATTTATTTAACGGCGCACTCAATACATTTTATTTACGGTTATATGGCGTCAGACATATGGTTAAGGACCACGCAGATATTGAGAGAGGAAACCCGCTGTCGCCACTTCATGGGCTACTCTTTTCGATTAGCAGCAATGGATCTTTTATATGCACCATCCCACAGACAGAATAGTACATACCACGGCCTTTGTTACACCAATTGTGGAACACTGGCTGGAACGAGAAATAGCCAAATGGGTCCACCGACGGGGATCGATCCTAGACCGACTGCGCATCAAGCGAATGTTTTGCCCCTATAATATCAAAATTACCAAATGGTTGACATCCAATGGCCGATTATCAATAAATCAATGTGCTCTAGTGGTGTCGTTGAGAAAACAAACTTTAACTTCTTATTAAACACTACTTGTAGGGCCTACTGTTCTATTAAATTAATATTTGTATTCAAGTTAACCCAGTTTCAAAAAAAAAAAATTTAGTACGCTTTTGGGTGGACATTTGGGTGACCTAACGGCCTGTCCTAGACTAGATTGCAAATATTGACTGGTGCTACAAATTACACTTATTTCCGTGCTTATTTAAATTAAGGTTCAAGCACGCTGTCCTAGGCACGCGCGCACGCACACACACACACACATACACACACACACAGATGCTGTCTGGGCTATCTGTCTAGGAAAGAGTATTAATTGTTAATGAGAGAGAAATCGATGTTAAGCTCGATATAGGTGGTACCCGGTATCTGGATGCGAACCGGAAACCTATCAGCCATGATGGTTTGACCACTACACCATCGAGGCCGGTGATTGTATCAAATGGTCAGTTCCTTGACGTGGTGAGGTAGCTCGCATGTCTCAGTGACCCAGAGATCTAAAGCAGCGGTAGCTTCGGTTCCCGGTAGAGTCATCCATGGTGGATTGGTCAAAGGGTAGAGATTATGACGAGTTGTGGGTCGGACCCCAGCAGGACATTTTGGTTTTCCCATTTAAGCCATATCGTAGGCTATATTGAAACCTATCAGTGAAAAAACCTGCTTGAACCTTAATTGGATATAAGCACGGAAATAAGTAAAAAACTGCACATATAAAATACCTTTGCTGCATAATAAAACTAGAAGTAGGTTTCTTCATTCCTTTAGACCAAGTATCACGATTGTTATATGCAGAATATGCTACACACTAAATGTGTTGAGACGTGTAGCAAACACTCTTTCCTAAAGAGAGCGGCATATAACAAAATTCAGGACAAACCCCCCCCCCCCCAAAAAAAAAAAAAAAACACACACACAAAAACAACCCAACCACAAACAACAACCAACAAGAACCCAACAACCAAAAACAAACAAAACCCCCCAGCGCAAATTGTCTTACGTCGTACATGTAAGTCATTCAGGGATTTATCCAGGATATTTTGTAAGAGTCCTTTGTCTGGTGGGATTTGGAAAACTAGCGCGATTTAATCTAATTCTCCTTTTTATTTTTTAGCCCATTGAATAATGGGGCAAAGCACCATTATTGAAGTAATTTATCACATCAAATTGGGAATTTTTAGTGCCAATTGATTTTGGAAAGGGACCTATGTTTGGCCCAAAACAATGTCTGGATAAATCCTTATTGTAATTTGTAAATAGGTTCCCTCCTTCACTCACCCCAACCCTTTACTGTCCTAAACGGAAGAACCGACTGAGGCCGGTACTTGTGCCCAGGACAGGCAAAGGAAGGAAGGAAATGTTTTATTTAACGACGCACTCAACACATTTTATTTACGGTTATATGGCGTTAAGGACCACACAGATATTGAGGGAGGAAACCCGCTGTCGCCACTTCATGGGCTACTCTTTTCGATTAGCAGCAAGGGATCTTTTATATGCACCATCCCATAGACAGGATAGCACATACCACGGCGTTTGATGTACCAGTCGTGGTGCACTGGCTGGAGCGAAAAATAGCCAATGGCCCACTGACGGGGATCGATCCCAAACCGACCGCGCATCAAGCGAGCGCTTTACCACTGGGCTACGTCTCGCCCCCTCCCAGGACAGGCGTGCGCTACAACAGCTTGCTCTGAATGTGCACGTTAAACAAGTTTCCAAGTTTCCAAGTAGATATGTGTTGACGCAAAGCAGAAATCTGTTGTTTTTGAGGTGACCCCATTGTTAAGATGTCGGCTCTGGAGACCGACTGGAAAGCGGGTTTTAAGGAAAGGTAATGTAATTTACCTTGTGTGTCTAAGTTTGGAACAAGTCAACCGACAGCTCTTTAGCACCACTGATAAGATGATACTTTGACATATGGCGTGTGCCATTAAAGAATTAGTAGCCAGGTCTGTCGTTGATGGGAATCCCATTTATGTTGTTTACGAGAACAAATTGGTTGATGGAACGTCGCGGATTAAGACGCACGCGCATAAACAGTGTGTTACATAAAGATTTATATAGAAAGACGTGAACACAGTGTTCTTAAATAAACAGAATATGCTTCTGTCACAGATTTTTTGTTGTTGAAGACATACTTTTTTTTTTTTTAAATCATATAATATCGCATCTGTTTGTTTTTAGAATCTTAGAATACAACATTAAATACATTTCTTACACACCCGTGGGTGAGAACACCATGTGTTATTTTTGATAACACACAGTTGTTTACACACGTACGTATGTTAACAATTTCAAGACATACGACTGGCTGCTCCTATATGATGACCAGGTCACCAATGCCATACGTCCAATAAAAAACAGCACGATTATACTGTGACGTATAGTTAACCTGGCAGTCATACGTCTGTGAAGTCAATTACAAGTGCAAAGGGTTGTAAATATCTTTTAGTCGATAAAGATGTTAAAATTTGCTTACAGGCATATTGTCACAGACCACTGACCTATTTAATGGTCTAACAAAATATTACCTGAACAAAAATAATTTGATTTGTCTCTAAATGTACTTTATTCAACTATCTTCATAATCACCATACTCCATTTATTAATGATATTTTGTAAAAATAATTGAATTATGGCAATGGTCCATAATTCAAAACCTAAACTTGCCGAGAGGGTTGACATCGATTTCACTCCATCATGGTTCAGTTAAGGTGATGCAATAGCTAGATTTGGTTTCCAACAATTAATGTAATTTTTAGTGATTATCCATTTTTAGAGAAATTAGGTCCTTAAATCCGTGACAGTATGCCTTTAAAACCTGGTTTATGAGGATATGTAAGAAACAGAATAATAACATTCGTGTCCGTTAGATACCATTTATCTCACAACTCGTTGTTTAAAAAACCGTATCAAACTCGCTTTCGCTCGTTAGATACATTTAAAAAAAAAACTCTTGAGATAAATGGTACCTAACGGCCACTCATGTATTATTCTCTGTATATCCACCATTACATAAAAGTCATAAACCCAAGTTAAAAGAGTTATGTACCCTTTCTACTTCGCATAAAATTCAATTTGAGATATAGTACAAGCATCAGAACGACCGTAACACATGGGGATTTGCCACACTTACAACTTAAGCAATTTAACGGGGAAAAAATCTGTAATAGCCGAAACTATTTTACACTGTCTAAAAACAAAGATCAGCGGCTTTGACTCTTTAGCAAATTCACCCTAGGAGAAGCTCAAAGCCGCAAATGAAATCTTTGGAAACAGTCTGTAGGTATTTAGGCAAAAAGGGATAGAAATGTTTTGTAGTTCACCATATTTATAGACAAAATTAAAGCATAGGTGTCGGACTGTCTTCGACTGTCTCTCTTTATCGAAGTCATTTGGTGTGTTCACGATATGCGTGTTTGGTGGAAGTGTGCCAAAGATTACCTACACCCTTATAGATGTCAGTAACGGAGGGTGACGGGGTGCTGGCTGGCATTAGTCCACACATACATCTTTGTGTGTGATACCGGCATCGGTGGCGTTGTGGTTAAGCCATCGGACATAAAGCTGGTAGGTACAGGGTTCGTAGCCCGGTACCGACTCCCACCCAAAGCGAGTTTTAACGACTCAGTGCGTAGGTAGGTGTAAGACCACAGCACCCTCTTTTTTCTCTCACTAACCATTAACAATTAACAACTAACCCACTATCCTGGACAGACAGTCCAGATAGCTGAGGTGTGTGCCCAGGACAGCGTGCTTGAACCTTAATTGGATATAAGCACGACAATAAGTTGAATGAATGTCCTCACATTTCTGAAAAGTATGCCCCCCTCCCCCCTCCAATTTGATATAGGTTGATTTAAAAAAGCGGGGAAAGTATGCAAAGCAGAATACTGAAAAAAAAGACAACAACACTTCTTTATTAGTCCCCTACAGGTCCAACCGGGGTGGACTATAGGTTTCATCTCCGTCCGTCTGTCCCACACATGGTTTTCAGCATTGTTTTTCCACAATGCCTTGATATATTGAGCTGAAATTTTGTGTATAGCTGTATCATGTACTGCTACAGATTAAAACTTTCATGGTGATTTACCCACTTTTGACAGAGTTATGGCCCTTAAACTTAGGAGATACGAACATTTGTTGGGCCCGGTAGGGGACATGTACTCTCAGAATGCTTGATCCTTCGAGTTTTATTTTTGCATCCAAAAATTTGAAAATTAATTTTTGTATCCTTGACTGAAACCTTACGGAATATTCAATATGGGACTGTCTCCTCGAAAAAGTCAACAGCGGTCGTGCTGATAATTTCACCTTTAGAAGGACTTTAGAAGGACATCTTGACATGTTGGTGGCAAAAATAGTACACTAAGAAATAGAGAAGTGTATTTCATCTTATAACAGAAGACCATGGGCTGTGAGACAAGAAATGGTGGGCCAATCAACCATCGTTTTCAGTACGTACCGTAAATGTTGAGTAGGTGTTTTTTTTATTGATATATTACAGCACTTTTGACATCACGTTTTATATCACGTGCCATTTAAGACCTATATGAAAATTGAAATTATACCATCAAAATACAATATAATAAACAGCTTTTGTGCAAAAGTTTACTGTCCTGCATTTCTTACTTTTCCTACCGGCCTCGGTGGCGTCGTGGTTAGGCCATCGGTCTACAGGCTGGTAGGTACTGGGTTCGGATCGAGGCATGGGATTTTTAATCCAGATACCGACTCTAAACACTGAGTGAGTGCTCCGCAAGGCTCAATGGGTAGGTGTAAACCACTTGCACCGACCAGTGATCCATGACTGGTTCAACAAAGGCCATGGTTTGTGCTATCCTGCCTGTGGGAAGCGCAAATAAAAGATCCCTTGCTGCTAATCGGAAAGAGTAGCCCATGTAGTGGCGACAGCGGGTTTCCTCTCAATATCTGTGTGGTCCGTAACCATATGTCTGACGCCATATAACCGTAAATAATAATAATTATTAGAAAAATGTGGAGCAGACATTCCTCACTGGTTAAGAATTGCTAATCACCAATGATGGCTAGGACAGTGTATAGACTCTATTAGAAATTAGCGAGGGGTGGGACGTAGCCCAGTGGTAGAGCGCTCTGGGATCGATCCCCGTCGGTGGGCCCATTGGGCTATTTCTCGTTCAAGCCAGTGCACCACGACTGGTATATCAAAGGCCGTGGTATGTACTACCCCGTCTGTGGGATGGTGCATATAAAAGATCCCTTGCTGCTAATCGAAAAAGAGTAGCCCATGAAGTGGCGACAGCGGGTTTCCTCTCTCATTATCTGTGTGGTCCATGACCATATGTTTGACGCCATATAACCGTAAATAAAATGTGTTGAGTGCGTCGTTAAATAAAACATTTCTATTAGAAATGAGCGAGAAAAATTAGGCAGAGTTACGTCCCCTAACCGCTCTCCAGTTCCGGCGCATTCCGCTTGCATCAAGCATGACTGATAACCACAGTTGTTTGTGAATCCTCAATTTGAGATTTATGCATGCCAGCACCTGGCATCATAAATATCCCCACCTATGCTTTAAAAATAAAGAATGATACAGATAAAAATAAAGTTTCTGAAATTGCGTTTTGTTATAACTGACCATGTGTTAAATATAAGAGATGAATCTAGCGAGCTGTCACCCACCCTAATTGTTTTGGTTTTCTTGCATGGAAACTATAATAATAGGTATATCCACAAATTGCGGGTGAGTGCATGGATTTCAATACAGGATACTTTGTCACTACACACACACACTGTTTCAGGACTGCTCCGAATGATTACTTGAGTAACGAAGTAAAAAAGAACAAAGCTATAAAAATTGCTAACTAGATTTCCAAACAACTATCTTTACCCTCCGCCATGGAACCGTGGGCTGACGATGCCAGAACGCGGATCCATGGTGGACGTGCCTGAACCTTTCTGGATAGGGGCACGAGAAAATAGTTCCCAGCTCCCAGCTATCTTTATATAGTCACTATGCATGAATGTTCAAACTTGAGACTCTTTTTAGTTAAAACTTCATTCAAATAAATGTATTCCAGTACATCCAATAAGCAACACATATTGTGGTGCTTTTTTCTTCTGAGCACCAGTTAGTAGCTACACACAAAATACCGTTAAATAGTAGACACATGAATAAATAAAATAATAGTATTTAAAAATTTGCTCTATTCGTAGTCAAACTAAGACAAAATCATTTCAGTACATCTAATAGGCAACCAATTCTCAACTATCGTAGCATCAACCAACAATTTTGAAACAAAGTTAAAGTTCGTTTTGTTTATCAACACCACTAGAGCACATTGAATTACGAATCATAGGTTATTTGGATGTCAGACATTTGGTAATTTTGACACATAGTCTTAGAAAGGAAACCCGCTACATTTGTTTTCCATTAGTAGCAAGCTATGTTTTATATGCACCATCCCAGCGAGCGCTTTACCGCTGGGCTACGTCCCGCCCCCACATTTGAAGCAAGTCTAAAAATAAAGTTAATTTGTTTTATTTAACGACCCCACTAGAGCACATTGATAAATGAATCATCGACTATTGAATGTTAAACATGATATATAATTATGACACGTATACGTAGTCTTCAGAGAAAACCCAGGACTGAATTTGAACCACCACCCCTACTAAAAATGAATGAATGAATGAATGAATGAATGAATGTTTAACGACACCCCAGCACGAAAAATGCATCGGCTATTGGGTGTCAAACTATGGTAAATATAAACACAATGTGCTGATCGACATCAATATAAAAATTCAACAGTTAAATTAAAACACAATATCACAGTTAGATACTATTTAAAATTTACAATAAAACGCAGTATCACGTAGGAACTGTAAAATAAGTTCTGGATGGAATCGAAATGATTCGATCACATTTCTCTGACCAAAAATATCTTATTTACATTTACCATAGTTTAACACCCAATAGCCGATGTATATTTCGTGCTGGGGTGTCGTTAAAGATTCATTCATTCATTCATTCATTCTTTTCTAGTTTCTTTGAGATGAGGACACTCCACCAAAATGTGGCGTACTGTCAGAGTACACTGACAGCGCTCACACTGAGGTGGAGGATCCTTCTTCAAAATAAATGAATGGGTCAAGCACGACACAAGCCTATTTCGTCCTTCCTGCACTGTCTATAGGAGGACTGCCACCCTCCCAAGACTGGCTTGATAGCATGAAGCTTGTTCGCAACCGCACCGTTCCAACCACGTTGCCAAGTCGAAAAGATAACTTGGTTGATACTATATTTAAAATCAGTATAAGGCACACCAACCCTGGCATGAGGCAAATCCAAAGCAGACTTGGCAGCAGAATCTGCCTTTTCATTACTCCTGATGCCAACATGACTGGGCACCCAACAAAATACCACCCCTACTAGGGCACAATGATTAATTAATCATCGACTACTGGATGTCAAACTTTTAATAATTATAACACGTAGTCTTCAGAAAAAAAAAAGTGAAAGGATTTAATTTGGACCTCAAAAAAGATTAGAATTTTTTGCAAAATTGGCCAGTTAAACTTTAAAAAAAAGATAGCACATACCACGGCTTTTGATATGCCAGTCTTGTCGCACCTACCCATTGAGCCTTGCGGAGCACTCACTCAGGGTTTGGAGTCGGTATCTGAATTAAAAATCCCATGCCTCGACTGGGATCCGAACCCAGTACCTACCAGCCTGTAGACCGATGGCTAACCACGACGCCACCGAGGCCGGTGCGAACAGTCTGTCAATAGAATTAAATTACACACCCCCAACACTAAATAAAGGACTATTATTAAACAGTCACATGCTTTTATATGAATAAAATATTTCCCAAACGGCACAAGATAATCCATTTCGTATTGACGATATAAGTGGCTGAAATAACTGTGATCTAGTTAGTTGCGACGTGGTTGTGAGGGTGTTTTTACACTGCCGTTAACTCTTGATATAAGTGGCTGAAATAACTGTGATCTAGTTAGTTGCGACGTGGCTGTGAGTGTGTTTTTACACTGCCGTTAACTCTTGATATAAGTGGCTCAAATAACTGTGATCTAGTTAGTTGCGACGTGGTTGTGAGAGTGTTTTTTCACTGCCGTTAACTCTTGATACTATTTATAACAAGACTCGTTGGTGCTGTGGTTGAACCATAAAAATTAACATTGGTAGTTGTGGGCTTAATATCCCAGTAATGAGTATCAGTTAAACACAACTCATAGTACATGAAGATCAGGGGCCTCATTCACAAAGGTCTCTTAAGCTCTGCTAGACAACAAAGCATCCTCTTTGTAAGTATTTTAGCATATCTCTCTCTCTCTCTCTCTCTCTCTCTCTCTCTCTCTCTCTCTCTCTCTCTCTCTCTCTCTCTCTCTCTCGGGCGGGACGTAGTCCAGTGGTAAAGCGTTCGCTTGATACGCGGTCGGTCAAGGATCGATCCCTGTCGATGGACCCATTGGGCTATTTCTCGTTCCAGCCAGTGCTCCACAACGGGTGTAACAAAGGCCGTGGTATGTACTATCCTGTCTGTGGAATGGTGTATATAAAAGATCCCTTGCTGCTAATCGAAAACCGTAGCCCATGAAGTGGCGACAGCGGGTTTCCTCTCTCAATATTTGTGTGGTCCTTAACCATATGTCTGACGCCATATAACTATAAATAAAATGTGTTGAGTGCGTCGTTAATAAAACATTACCAATAGCTATATAATGTATTAGACATCAAACAGCTTTAGTTTCAAATACGCTGTGATGTCGTAAAACATACATTCCTTTCCTATGTGTTCTACTTTTGTTGGTTCTGTCGACAGTTACCCGACACAGCTGTAAAGCGTTTGTGATCGGGTGTTTTAAACTACATTCAGTACACATATATTATTTTAAAACGCTGTTCAGATAATTTTATTGTGTCAAGTTATACTTGTGCAGTCTTTCTTTGTTTTCTTGCTGTCTCTGGCTAGCCTAGTGTCATTATTACTGTGTTCTCCTGGTCAGAAGCTTTACAACATTCAATGAGAACAGGCCGTGATTACATTCCTGTTTATACGATGGATCACGGAATGGGAATTCTGTGACTCGTCCTACTTTTTTTTTTCACCAGATGCAATAATTTCTATGAGAGTGCCTGATTCGATATCTAATTTTGTCTGCTATCATTAAAGCTCTAGAACAAATTAAGGATTCAATGACATCCAAATATATCATTTTAACAAAGAAAGAAAGAAATGTTTTATTTAACGATGCACTCAACACATTTTATTTACGGTTATATGGCATCAGACATATGGTTAAGGACCACACAGATTCTAAGAGGAAACCCGCTGTCGCCACTATATGGGCTACTCTTCCGATTAGCAGCAAGGGATCTTTTATTTGCGCTTCCCACAGGCAGGATAGCACACACCATGGCCTTTGTTGAACCAGTTATGGATCACTGGTCGGTGCAAGTGGTTTACACCTACCCAATGAGCACTCAGGGTTTGGAGTCGGTATCTGGATTAAAAATCCCATGCCTCGACTGGGATCCGAACCCAGTACCTACCAGCCTGTAGACCGATGGCCTGCCACGGCGCCACCGAGGCCGGTCCCAAGGTGTACAAAATAAATACATTGTATTTTATTGGGTTCCCAGGTATTCTGGCATCCGGGGCGGTGGTGGTGGTGGTGATGAAAAAGGCAGACACAGCTGCCATGGCGTATTTGGATTTGTATCGTGCCGCACACTGATCTCAAACACGTATCTTTTCAACTTGGCAAGATGGTGGGAACGGTGTGGTTGCGAACAAGCTTCATTTTTTTTTTTCGAATCAGCCCATGGAGTGGCAATCTTCCTACAGGCGGTGCAGAAAGAATGAAGTAGTCTTGTGTCGTGCTCGCAACGGTCATACATACTTGACACATTTATTTATTCTGAAGAAGGACCTTCCACTTCAATGTGAACACTGTCAGGTTACACTGATGGTTCACCACATTTTGGTGGAATGTAATAATTTTCAACCGACGAGGAAAGATATATTTGAGAGACAAAATGTGATGAAATCATTTCGAATTTGCTGCAATTTTTGCTACAAAATCGACTAACAGAGACTTTATAACGACTGTAATTACATATCAACTATATTTTTCTGCATTAAATATTAGTGGATGTATATTAAACGTGTTTCTGATCGTTCTTCCTAAAATATTTGTTTTCGTACGTACGAAATTATTTGAAGACAAAATCCAGTTTGGGCTTCTTACAAATATTAAGACGACCAGAAACACATTGAATATATAGACACTGATATTCTAAACAAGAAAATTTATTTAATATGTAAATTTAATCGTAGAACTATTTTATTAGTCGGAAACATCTTACAATGCAGCAAACTCAGGAATGTCCCTTTAATACATTTGTGATATTTATTCTTTGCACAGCTCTTTACACCGTGTTTTAATTTTATATATTGATGATGATGATAATCAATTCATTTATATATTTAGCATATATATTTACCATTGTTTGACGCCCAATAGCCGATTTTTTGTGCTGGGATATCATTATGCATTCATTCTAGACATCAAAAACAAGCCATACAATGAAGTTAAGAAGGAAGGGAATGTTTTATTTAACGACGCACTCAACACATTTTATTTACGGTTATATGGCGTCAGGCATATGGTTAAGGACCACACAGACATTGAGAGAGGAAAATCACTGTCGCCACTTCATGGGCTACTCTTTTCCATTAGTAGCAAATGATTTTTTTTATATGCACCATCCCACAGACAGGATACCACATACCACGGCCTTTGATATACCAGTCGTGGTGCACTGGCTGGAACGAGAAATAGCCCAATGGGCTCACCGATGAGGATCGATCCCAGATGAAATTAAGACTGCCAAAACAGATTTTTATCTATAAGCGCAATGTTTTAGTTGGAAAAGTCATTTTAATTTCTTTTAAACTTTTTCAATATGTAAGAAATAGAATACCCTCGTGCCTGTTAGATTCCATTTAATGGAATTTACAACTCTATGTTTGAAAATGTATTAATTATAATAGTATCATCATTTTTGCAACCGCATTTCATCTATCACATCGTAATACAAAACAAACTTTAACTATCACAACGTTAAACAAAACAAACTTTAACTATCACAACGTAGCGCAACAATAAAAATAACCTTGGTGTTACCCCTAAATCACCTTACGGGGGAGGGGGAGGGGAGGGGAGGAGAGGAGGAGAGGAGGGGAGAGACGGGACGTAGCACAGTGATAAAGTGCTCGCCTTATGTACTGTCGGTCTAGTATCGATCCCCGTCGGTGAGACCATTGGGCTATTTTTTGTTCAAGTCAGTGCCCTACGATTGGTATATCAAATTCCGTGGTATGTGCTATCCTATCTGTGAGATGGTGCATATAAAATATATCCTGCTACTAATGGGGGAAATGTAGCGGGGTTCCTCTGAGACTATATGACAAAATTACCAAATGTTTGACATCCAATAGCCGATGATTAATAAATCAATGTGCTCTAGTGGTGTCGATAAACAAAAGATACTTTAACGTTTTCACCTTACAGGCTTGCATCGCGTGAATTGTTTTTCTACCATATTAATCTGCATTGCACGAAGGACGCCCACTATAGCAATTTGTATTGCATGAAAGATGCTCACCACATTAAATTTGTTCGCATGGAAAATTCCGTTAATGTTTCTGCAATGATAACCAATTTAGAGACAGACTCTTGTCGACATCCACATTCCATGTCGTTTTCGGATTAATAATTCATCATCAAACACAGTGTCATGTCGCAAATCGCGTCTGGGTCTCCAGGGTATAGGCAACGAGGACGTGTAGAACTGAAATGAACTGTAAATTTAGACTGTGATCCGAATTCAGTGTCTTTAGGGTGTAGGCCATGAGGACGTGTAGAGCTGAAATGAACTGTAAATTTAGACTGTGATCCGAATTCAGTGTCTATAGGGTATAGGGGTACGATGACATGTAGAGCTGAAATGAACTGTAAATTTAGACTGTGATCAGAATTCAGTGTCTACAGAGTATAAGGACATGAGGACATGTAGAGCTGAAATGAACTGTAAATTTAGACTGATCAGAATTCAGTGTCTCCAGGATAATGGGGTACGAGGACATGTAGAGCTGAAATGAACTGTAAATTTATACTAATCAGAATTCAGTGTCTCCAGGGTAATGGGGGACGAGGACATGTAGAGCTGAAATGAACTGTAAATTTAAACTAATCAGAATTCAGTGTCTGAGTAATAGGGGACGAGGACACGTAGAGCTGACATGAACTGTAAATTTAGACTGTGATCAGAATTCCGTGTCTCTAGTGTATAGGCCATGAGGACGTGTAGAGCTGAAATGAACTGTAAATTTAGACTGTGATCCGAATTCAGTGTCTCTAGGGTATAGGGACACGAGGACATGTAGAGCTGAAATGAACTGTAAATTCAGACTGTGCTCAGAATTCAGTGTCTCTAGGGTATAGGGACACGAGGACACGTAGAGCTGTAATGAAATGTAAATTTAGACTGTAATCAGAATTCAGTGTCTCTAGGGTATAGGGACACGAGGACACGTAGAGCTGAAATGAACTGTAAATTTAGACTGTGATCAGAATTCAGTGTCTACAGAGTATAGGGGTACGAGGACATGTAGAGATGAAATGAACTGTAAATTTAGACTGTGATCAGAATTCAGTGTCTCTAGGGTATAATGACATGAGGACATGTAGAGCTGAAATGAACTGTAAATTTAGACTGATCAGAATTCAGTGTCTCCAGGGTAATGGGGGACGAGGACATGTAGAACTGAAATGAACTGTAAATTTAGACTGTGATCAGAATTCAGTGTCTCCAGGATAATGGGGTACGAGGACATGTAGAGCTGAAATGAACTGTAAATTTAGACTAATCAGAATTCAGTGTCTCCAGGGTAATGGGGGACGAGGACATGTAGAGCTGAAATGAACTGTAAATTTAGACTGTGATCAGAATTCAGTGTCTCTAGGGTATAAGGACACGAGGACATGTAGAACTGAAATGAACTGTAAATTTAGACTGATCAGAATTCAGTGCCTCCAGGATAATGGGGCACGAGGACATGTAGAGCTGAAATGAACTGTAAATTTAAACTAATCAGAATTCAGTGTCTGAGTAATGGGGGACGAGGACATGTAGCGCTGACATGAACTGTAAATTTAGACTGTGATCAGAATTCCGTGTCTCTAGTGTATAGGCCATGAGGACGTGTAGAGCTGAAATGAACTGTAAATTTAGACTGTGATCCGAATTCAGTGTCTCTAGGGTATAGGGACACGAGGACATGTAGAGCTGAAATGAACTGTAAATTCAGACTGTGCTCAGAATTCAGTGTCTCTAGGGTATATGGACACGAGGACACGTAGAGCTGTAATGAAATGTAAATTTAGACTGTAATCAGAATTCAGTGTCTCTAGGGTATAGGGACACGAGGACACGTAGAGCTGAAATGAACTGTAAATTTAGACTGTGATCCGAATTTCGAGATACACCAGTGGCGTGTGTGTTCAGGGGGCCGAGCGATCGCGAACAGGTTGACTGGTACCATCGTCTTCTTTCATATCACATTTGTCTAACGTAAGGCACAAAAATCAGTCTAGCTTGCAACCCCGATCGCTCCTAAACGAAGCTACACTGAGCAACGTGTTTAGCTAAATGTTAGGAAATTTTTTTAATTAGTTGACGAAGTAGCTATTCGGTTTTCTGTGTATCGTAAAAACCAGTCTAGCGAGCGCTACCTTAGGCTCTAGAACGCTTTATGTTGTTATTGGTTGGAGTTGGGTTTTGGGTTTTGGGTTTTGGGTTTTTTTTGTTTTTTGTTTTTTTTTAACTATAATTTTTTTCTTATTTGTTTTCCATCACTGAAGTCGCATGTGAAAAGTAATTAACTAGGCAGGTAGAATGAAGAATATAAATAATCTTAATTAATCAGTTGTCATTAAATGCGAACATGAGAGCGTTTTTATATTGACTTTCATGTTAACCGCGCTCGTCAACATGCGAGATATCTTCGGATCCCTTTAAAGATCTGTACAGATTTTTAACATATTTTATTTTCGTTTTACGATTTTAGCAGACCATGGCGTCTTGAATACAAGCAAAACAAGTCATTTCTCATTAGCAGACCCGTATCACTAAGACATCGCTTGACAGCTAGATGATTCTTTAGTAACACATTGCGTGGCGGCAGCGGCTTTCCTTTCTAATTATATGTGTGGTTCTTAACCATATGTCCAACGTCATATAACCATAATCAAAATGTATATATAGTTTATTGCATTAAGTATTACAAAACATTTTTGTAAAATAGTTTTTTAGCAAATCATAAATACATTCCTTCCTTCTTTTCTGATGTTGCTGTTGTTGAAATTTGGTGTGCATGCAAGCACAGATGTGGATCAAGGGGAGGGCCAGGGCCCGCCCCCTAAACTTTGCGACAGTTATAATTTTATTATATATAAATTTGCATTCCCCTCCAAACCTTCCCCAAAGTTCCCTTGGCATTCCGCTTCATGTCATTGGGTACCCCCTAAATGGATTTTCTGGATCTGCCACTGAAGCAGGTGAATACTTGAATCAATGGCAGCTACGTATACTCCTATGACTATAGTTTGGTTGTTTGTTTGTTTGTTTGCTTATTTCTTTCTTTCTTTCTTAAAAAAAAATGTCATAATGCTACGCAACTGTTTAACGGCCCGTTTTCGAAATCCCAGGTTCTGCGTGCCTTCGGTGTTAAACATTCCATTACTTTGAATCCACCACTGAATATTAATATATGAATATTATTCCGGCAAAGAGTATAAATATTTTGAATGCCACAAGCACGTGGCAGAGGAATACAGACATTTGATGAGTGACACTTAAGATCTCTAGGATGTTTGAAGAATCTGGTAGAATGAAGAATATAAATAATCTTAATTAAATGCGAACATGAGCGTTTTTATAATGACTTCCATGTTAACCGCGCTTGTCAACACGCGAGATATCTTCGGATCAACCTCCTCTGTCGACCCTTTGTTGTTTTTGTGTTCTGTCTCTGTTGTTTGTTGTCCAATGCCACACCAAGACCTGGTATTTCTAACCGTAACAAATGCTTGTCTCTTGCTGCGAATTAGATCTATAAGATATACTCAGTTGTCTACATAAAATAGTTTTTGTTTACGATAATACGATTTTGCACCTAAAATCACCTAACCATCTCCACTTGTTTAGCTTCTGATTTGACTTCGATACAAAACTGTGCATAAACAAAACAACACCCGCTTTCCCCTCCCTGCCCTGCCCTCCATGACTGACAAAAACTCCCAAACTATCAAATAATGAAGGAACTTAACATACTACGATAGGAAGGAGGAATTAAAAAAAAAAATCTGTACCGATTTTTAATGAATTTTATACAAATAATAATATGAAATTCATTAAAGATCTGTACCGATTTTTAATGAAATTTATACAAATAATAATATGGAATTGATTAAAGATCTGTACCGATTTTTAATGAATTTTATACAAATAATAATATGGAATTCATTAAACTCGCAGACCCTAGTTTTAACCCGTGACACTATGGACACTATTTTGATTAATTTAAAAATCTGTAACACCCTTGGATAACAAGAGTCCGTGACAGTAAAACGGTGAAATACCCTTTAAGGTCTCACTACACAGATCACTTCCGGGTGAGACTTCATTGATCACGGTCCACTATAGTTCCTAATTGTGACACAAGTTATGGTTCACATATTCACTTCTAGCAAAACGGTGAAGAATTAAAACAATATGTATGTTTAATGGTAAGCCTTCTGGCTGTATTTTGCCCATGCTATTTTGTAATATTGTGATTTGACCTTTTGGGACATGGGTGTATAGCGCAAGAGACAGCCGGAGTGAATCGGTTAACGAACCACCTGTTCGGACAGGTACTATAGCCAGATGCGGTTATATAGGAAAAAACTGAGACGGAAATATTCTCAATTTTGGAGTGAAAATAAATACTTATACACATGTAATATAATGTATGTTCACAATGGTGTATGTTGTTAGTGTTGTTGGGCAATTTAACATGGGTTTCAATGGAGATGACATCTGTGTAGAGAGACCTAAACTAGACTAAAACTCGACTCCATAACCGTTACTTCTCAGACGCACGTGCGTTTTTAAAAATATAAAAAATGTATTTTGTTGTATTAGAAACACCAGGATGCCTTGGTGTTTAAAAACTAGGGTTTGTCCCTTTAATGATCTGTACAGATTTTTTGCATATTTTATTTTATTTTTACGATTTTAGCAGACCATGGCGTCTTGAATACGACCAAAACAAGTCATTTCTCATTAGCAGACCCTTATGACTAAGACATCGCTTGACAGCTAGATGAAACCTGCATTCAATTCCATGCGACAAAACGAAATTAATTTCCGTCACATTGCGTCGCGCACAATTAAACTGATCGACGACTTCTTCAGAAGACTCCCGAGAGAATGCAACCGGAAACACTAGTCTAGTATGACAATGGTAGGTAAAATTACAACTCTTCTATTCACCAATAAAACAGCACCGAGTACCGAGACTCCCAGCTTTCGGTTCTGCACTAGAGAAAATTAGACGATGCTATCATCACTGAACATCGATAAACGTATAGCAGACGACGAGTTCCATCGCCTGAATCGAGTCGGAAACGAGAAGACAAACTTTTCTCTGTTTTTGCCCAACTCTTTTAATAAAACCAATATTTTTTAAACTGAGAGGACCGTTTCTAGGAGATACGTGAATGTTATGGGGAACATTTCCTGTGTGGTGTTCCAACATAAAGAGTGAATGGAAGATTGAATTGATTTTTACAGAAACGTAGCTTTCTGAAGAAGATCAAAGACATATATATACATCACTGTTTTCTTTGTGAAAAAGGTAAGTGATGTTTGTAAGGTAAACATTTTTTTTTTGGTTTTGTCATTCGAAATCGATTTCAAATTAATTAAAATAGTTACGCTGAAAAGCAATTTAAGGGCACTGGTCTTAGTTCTTAGCTAGTTAACTGTTTCGGCTATTACAACATTTCTGTCATTAAATTGTACATTACATACGTATTACTAATTCACGAAACTCTCGTAACTTTGCGATTTAATGCGATGTTGTTTTAGAGAGTTTTGTGAATTTGGTCCCAGGCTCCGTATTCATAAACGTACTTAGGTCAATGTATGATACTTATTTATGTACTTTAGGTATGTATTTAGGTAGCATACATGGACTTAAGTACGTTTATGAATACGGAGCCTGGTGTTTGTTGTAGGCCTATAGCTCAAAATGCATTTTATGCGAAACCAAAAAAAGAAAGGTACGTACCTCAAGAAATGGTTCGTATTTTGAGAACTACGTAGTGAATCAGTTAGCAAGGAGTGACGTTTTAAACTGCAGCTAAAGATGGTAGACAAGAGAAGTGGATGGAAATAAAATAGTTTGAAATTCCTGTGTTTAAGAGGATTAAAATAACCGCGCGTCATAACGGTAATTTGCATTAGAGCCAGCAGATTAATCAGGCGTACGTAACTCTTGTCACAACTGTTATCATCTTCTTTATTGATGTTCCTGTCTGCGTACGTAACTCTTGTCACAACTGTTATCATCTTCTTTATTGATGTTCCAGTCTGCGTACGTAACTCTTGTCACAACTGTTATCATCTTCTTTATTGAAGTTCCTGTCTGCGCCCGTAACTCTTGTCACAACTGTTATCATCTTCTTTATTGATGTTCCTGTCTGCGTACGTAACTCTTGTCACAACTGTTGTCATCTTCTTTATTGATGTTCCTGTCTGCGTACGTAACTCTTGTCACAACTGTTGTGCTCTTCTTTATTCATGTTTCAGTCTGCGTACGTAACTCTTGTCGCAACTGTTGTTATCATCTTTATTTATATTCTTGTCTGCGTACATAACTCTTGTCGCAACTGTTGTCATCATCTTTATTGATGTTCTTGTCTGCGTACGTAACTCTTGTCGCAACTGTTGTCATCATCTTTATTTATATTCTTGTCTGCGTACGTAACTCTTGTCGCAACTGTTGTCATCATCTTTATTTATATTCTTGTCTGCGTACGTAACTCTTGTCGCAACTGTTGTCATCATCTTTATTTATATTCTTGTCTGCGTACGTAACTCTTATTACAGCTGTTGTCATCTTCTTTATTGATGTTCTAGTCTGCGTACGTAACTCTTGTTAGAACGGTTGTCATCTTTATTTATATTCCTGTCTGCGTACGTAACTCTTATTACAACTGTTGTCATCTTCTTTATTTATATTCTTGTCTGCGTACGTAACTCTTGCTACAACTGTTGTCATCTTCTTTATTTATATTCTTGTCAGCGTACGTAACTCTTATTACAACTGTTGTCATCCTCTTTATTTATATTCCTGTCTGCGTACGTAACTCTTGTTACAACTGTTGTCATCCTCTTTATTGATGTTTCTGTCTGTAGAATACTGCTAATAAAATAGCCCTCGCTGCAAATCGGAAAGAGTAACACATTGCGTGGCGGCAGCGGCTTTCCTTTCTAATTATATGTGTGGTTCTTAACCATATGTCCAACGTCATATAACCATAATCAAAATGTATATATAGTTTATTGCATTAAGTATTACAAAACATTTTTGTAAAATAGTTTTTTAGCAAATCATAAATACATTCCTTCCTTCTTTTCTGATGTTGCTGTTGTTGAAATTTGGTGTGCATGCAAGCACAGCTGTGGATCAAGGGGAGGGCCAGGGCCCGCCCCCTAAACTTTGCGACAGTTATAATTTTATTATATATAAATTTGCATCCCCCTCCAAACCTTCCCCAAAGTTCCCTTGGCATTCCGCTTCATGTCATTGGGTACCCCCTAAATGGATTTTCTGGATCTGCCACTGAAGCAGGTGAATACTTGAATCAATGGCAGCTACGTATACTCCTATGACTATAGTTTGGTTGTTTGTTTGTTTGTTTGCTTATTTCTTTCTTTCTTTCTTAAAAAAAAATGTCATAATGCTACGCAACTGTTTAACAGCCCGTTTTTAAAATCCCAGGTTCTGCGTGCCTTCGGTGTTAGACATTTCATTACTTTGAATCCATTAAATATGAATATATGAATATTATTCCGGCAAAGAGTATCAATATTTTGAATGCCACAAGCATATGGCACAGGAATACAGACATTTGATGAGTGACACTTGAGACCTCCAGGATGTTTGAAGAATCTGGGGGAACTGTTAGGTCCACGGAAATCAATAAATTAGTGATCCACGACTGGTATATCAATGGTCGTGTTATATGCTGTCCTGTCTGTGACAAATCTTTCTTTTACGATGAAGGAGCAGGTCGTAGTTCCATAGTAAAGCGCTTGCCTGATGCGCGATTGGTCTAGGATCGATCCCCTCAGTGGACCTATTGGTCTATGTCTCCTTCCAGTCAATGCATTACGACTGGTATAGTAAAGGCCGTGGTATGTGCAATCCTTTCTGTGGGATGGTGCATATAAAATATGATCCCTTGCTACTGATGGAAAAATGTAGCGGGTTTCCTCTCTAAGTCTTTATGTCAAAATTACCAAATGTTTGACATCCAATAGCCGATGATTAATAAATCAATGTTCTCTAGTCGTGTCGTTAAATAAAACAAACGTTACCTTTGACGACGATTACAAGTAGGTTGGTATCTGTATTGTCGTACGTTTCACAGAATATACATTCTGAGATGCAAAAAGGAATGGTGGTATACAGCCTTAAATCAATGTGATACGATTATCGAATAGAATACGATGGAAACCAGTGAAAGCATTCGTGAGCGTTCACCATCCTGAACCCGCCACCGGTCATCTTGATAGTGAGTTTTAGCGTTTGTTTCTGCGTTGTTATATTTTGTTTGTTTTTGTTTAACGACACCACTAGAGCACATTGATTTATTAATCATTGGTTATTGGATGTCAAATATTTGGTAAATCTAACAGAGGAAACCCGCTACATTTTTTCTATTAGTATCTAATCACAGACAGGATAGCACACACCACGGCCTTTGATATACCAGTCGCGGTACACTGGCTGAAACGAGAAATACTCCAATAGGCCAACCGAAGGAGATCGATCCTAAACCGACCGCGCATCAAGCGAGCGCTTTACCACTGAGCTACGTCCCGCCCTATTTTAGCTAAAAGGACATGCAGTAGCTAATCTTGAAAAATTATGATGTAATTTTGGGCACTTCGGATATGAAACCAACATTCCTTACTGAATCTATCAGTCGGTGGATGGAAGAAGAGTGAAAGAAAAACGTCATGGAGGTGAAAAAGGTCATGGGAAGAAATTTATAAAAAAACATAAATCCTGGAAATACTATCACAGGTAAAAAATAATAATGCTGAAGCTGAAACAGATACCCTACCATCTTCACGGACAGCAACTTCTCCATGACACCAAACATGTTCTCCCAGATCTTATGCATCAGAATCTCGTTCTGAGATACCACAGCTATAGCCCCGTTTTATGAAGCGATCTTAGCTCTAAGATCACCTTAAGTGCATACCATTTAAGGTAGCTATGCACTTAAGGTGACCTTAACGCTAAGATTGCTTCGTAATATAGGGCCAGGGCTGTTTACGAAGAACGTCTGCAAGCTGTAGTTGACAAATAGACAAACTGAAAGAAGAACTGAATCTATATTGACACACAATGAAAATGCAAAAACAGCTTCATGGAAAGAAAGAAAGAAATGTTTTATTTAACGACGCACTCAACACATTTTATCTACGGTTATATGGCGTCAGACATGGTTAAGGACCACACAGATTTTGAGAGGAAACCCGCTGTCGCCACTATATGGGCTACTCTTCCGATTAGCAGCAAGGGATCTTTTATTTGCCCTTCCCACAGGCAGGATAGCACAAACCATGGCCTTTGTTGAACCAGTTATGGATCACTGGTCGGTGCAAGTGGTTTACACCTACCCATTGAGCCTTGCGGAGCACTCACTCAGGGTTTGGAGTCAGTATCTGGATTAAAAATCCCATGCCTCAACTGGGATCCGAACCCAGTACCTACCAGCCTGTAGACCGATGGCTTACCACGATGCCACCGAGGCCGGTCAACTTCATGGAGTCTCATGTACACACGTGCTCTTCCATCGGCAAAGGAGACAGAGAAACGGGACTCATCTGAGAAAACAATGCTCCGGTAAAAGGCTGGTGGATGATTACCATTCTGGAGAGCAAACTGTAGTCTCGCAGCACGATGTCGCGGTGTCATGATGTTACCGTTGTACGGGCGTCTGAGTCGACGGATGACCGTCATCGGATGGATATGCTTTCCATGACGTCCTATTGTGTTGCTTGCTGTCATCGTCGCAGTTCTGAACCGGTCACGGAGGTGGTGTCGTCAAATCTGCCGATCTTGGCGTGGGGTCGTAACGGGACGTTGACCAGGTCGAGGTCGATCACGGACACTCCCGGTCTGTTGATGACGTTCAACAAGTCGTCCAATAGTTGATGGATGGACTCTGAAGGTCCTAGCAACTTGGCTTTGCGAAGTCCCCCCCTTGAACCATGCCCAACGCTCGCTCCCTTTGTTCTTCTCGGAGTCGTGGCATTCTTAATGTGACGAGGAATATGACACCGTTACGTGACTTTTATGTGTCCACATACTGGCATTTCACGCGCATTGCATGCAGCATGATTGAGCATGTAGTGAACGCATTTCACACCATTTTGTGTGTTTCTGCTATTGTATGTGTAACGAGAATAAATCCAGGATTAAAACCCAGACAAAAGTACGAATCAATGGCTTCCTCTCATAAATTGTTATTTTAAGTCCAATAAATATATTTTTCATTAATCACAACAAAATATTGAAAAATATCTGTTTTGCGTTTTCATTGTGTGTCAGTATATATAGAAACTGCCATTACAACTGTATTAGGCCGTGATGTCCAGCCACGTGGTCTCTTCTACCATTTTACTCTGAAAGCTACCTGGAGATGGGAATTGCATACTACTACATGGACGATGCTGACTTCCGTCTGTAGTGTGGAATGCTGGATGGTTTGGCTTTCCTGCCTATTTACGAGATCCATCGTGCAAGAGAACCAGCATGAAGTTGAAGAACTCAATGACTACTTTAATCGTATATACGTGTCTAGTTCTTTCCGTCAGCGTCAGTCGTTTGTGTTTTTGTTTGATTATTTGTTTGCAGACTTGGACGTGAAGAAAAAACTGAGAGGAGTGATTGATTGCTACCTTCATTTGGATTAGGGGGAGCTATTTAAGATATTACCATATTGATACCATATACCTTTACGTACTAAAAGAGATAAAATTACTCTCCATTAACTAGCTATAATTTCAGCGGAGCTATGGGGAGCTGGAGTGGTGGCTCCCTTTTAAGATGCGAGGTCTGAGCTTGTTACTACGTGTCTGTGCGTGCGTGTGTGTGCGTGTGTCTGTTTGTTACTGTGTGTGTGCGTGTGTTTGTTAAGGTTTAATTTGTTTTAATAAAACGGCCAATCTAAATGAAAATAATGATTACGCCAATGGAAGTTGTTTCTGTGTATTCGCTAACTGATACTAGTATTCAAACCAGTTCTTCTTTACCAGTATGTAATTTGCAATAAAGTTTTTTTTTAAACTGGATTTTCGTGCTTATATTCAATTTAGGTTCAAGCACACTGTCTCAGCTACTTTGGCTGTCTGTCCAGGACAGTAGATTGTTGGTTAGTGGTCTTACACCTCCCCAAATATGACTCGTTAAAACACACTTTGGGTGCGAGCCGGTGTCTGGATGCGAGCCCAGTACTTACTAACCTTAAGTCCGATGGCTTTACCACTGGACCAACGTGACTGGTGTGCAGTATAATGTTTTCAGGTCTACAGTGCAAATTCTGTTTATCCGTAATATGTGTGCGTATATGTAATCCGCAATGCGTAAATTGGAAGCAATCACTTTCTATGCAAGTAGGTTGGGCAAATTCCATTTATGCGTCTCCGTACACATATGGGTATGTGTCTGTGTATCCGATCACCCATTGCATAATGGATACGGATTTACGAACAATTGGAATTTGCACCTTAATATACGGGAAAATGGGGGTTTAAGAAGGCAGTTTAGCCAGAATGTTTTTTTTTTTTTAGATCTGTAAACGGTTATTGCTTTTACGCAAACCATATTATTATATCCATTAACCGATCCAGCATTGCAGTCGTGTGTGTCTGACCAAATTTCTCTTCTTCATGATATTCGACATCACTGTGGGTGATATATTCGCATCTAGAGTGTGTGTTGAGCCAATATTTTTATATTTCTATAGTTTCCTCCAATACATTTGAGTGCCATTATGCCACGCTCTGTTTATACAGTGTCTGGTGGCGTGATCCCAGTAATGTTGGCTATGGTTTTAAATGTTTTTGTTAATAGTATGCTTGTTTGCCTGTTTACAGCAGTGCGGCTGTACTTGAGTCAGTGCTCTGAGCGGATGCGTACTTTGTAAATCCATGGGCATTGTGGTGTTTTGTTTAATTGGTGTCCGGCGAAGAGCTCGTAATCGCTTTAAAGAAGACAAGTGTTTTCTTGGTGCTGCCTTGAACTGATCTCCAGAACAACTGTTTAAATACAGGAGAACACTTGTCAGAGTCGTTGTCAGGCGAGATATCCTTCGAAAGAGTTGAGATTTAACATAACCTAAAGAATAAGAAAATATATTGTTGGACAACGTCTTAACCTCCCTGTTTGAATCACCTTAGCTAGAGGGAAAATAGAAAGACGTTTTTCATGTACACATTCGATGTGCTTCTTCTTCTTCTTTGTCATCATCATCATCATCTTCATCATCACCATCATTATTATCATCATCTTCTTCTTCTTCATCATCATCACCATCATTATTATCATTATCATCATCACCATTATCTTCTTCCTGTTCTTCTTCATCATTATTATCAGCATCATCATCATGAGCAAATATTTACAGTATTCCAATTCAAATTAAAGACTGGTGGAAAGTTAAGGCATAATAAATATAACCATAATACTATAGGCTCAGTTAATGAATAAATAGCTTCATAGAGGTGTGTTTTTCTTTTGTTGTTAAATTTGGAACCGATTGCTACAGAATAAGGATCTTCTTTGGTTGAACAAAAACGCCGGAAGTTCTTAGAATAGACAAGCAAGAGATTCCAGGGATAAAGATTGATTAATGAGGTGATTTAGAGTCGGCTGAATAAACAAAGGAAGAGAACGTAAACTGGGAACGTAATAACATATCTGCATCTGTCGTTTTGTTTAAAACCGAATTGATTTGTTATCGCGTTCAGTACTTAAAGAGAGGCAATAGGATGTTGTTTTTCTGGGTGTTTTTTTAAGCGAAACGAAATTTTATTTAAATCATGTATGTCTAAGGTAAAACATGCGACTGACATACCATTGCATAAATTAATAAATACAGTGTCACTTGTGTATCAAAACTGTGTAGGGATCTTTAATATGCATTTCCCATAAACACAACAGTACAGAAGACTACAACCGTTGATGTACCAGTCGCGGGACATTGTTTGGAATGGCGAAAATTAGCATACACCGAGGGGGTATTGAACTTACGACCCATCGCACCACAGACGAGCGCTCTACCACTTGGCTACATCCACCCCTTTAATCCATTTTGAGTATAGGTCATCCTCATTATTGATATTCCATTCTTCGAGAGAAGGAAATTCGAGAGGGTAGTCTGAGCTGGGGGCTGCTTGAGAAGCTGGCAAAAGACAGGCAGCAGTGGCGATCTCTGGTTACAGACTTATGTGCTTCTTAGCACGAAGGGGATTAAGTAAGTAAGTATTCTTCGATAACTTTTATATGCAGTCGTTAATCTAACCGATCTCCGTCGGGGACCCATTTGAGCTATTTCTCGTTCCAGCCAGTGCACCACGACTGATATATCAAAGGCCGTGCTATGTGCTATCCTGTCTATGGGATGGTGCATATAAAAGATCCCTTGCTACTAGGCCGGCTCTTGTGCCCAAGACAGGCGTGCGCTACAACAGCTTGCTCTAAATGTGCACGTAAAGCCCTATGACCTGACCTGATCTAATGGAAAAATGGTGCGGGTATTCTCTGTAAGACGATATGTCAAAATTACCAAATGTTTGACATCCAATAGCCGATGATTAATAAATCGATGTGTTCTAGTGGTATCGTTAAATAAACCAAACTTTACGTAACTTTCGTTAAACTATGTCACATAAAAATGAGCTTTTATGACGGAAAGATGGCACGCTTTATCTGGCCTCAAAGCACAGTTATCTTCCCATTTGTTTGACCAAAAATCCGGAAATATGTCCGCGCATGTAGTCTGCTGTTTGACTGTGATTATTTCATGGCAGACAGCTTTGAATTTGCAACTAATAGACTGAAGTGACAGGGGAGAGCATCTAGTTTGCAAACATGTGTAACTTGTTGAAACTGAAGACGTTTTTGTGGTGATTCCGGCCCATGCAAAAGTAGAAAAAGTAGAACTTTTTGTGTAAAATGGATGTACTCCGGGCATTTTTAGTGGGTGTGATCGTTTAATCCAATATCCTGGGAAAACCAGCTGGACAACAGGGGTTGTCCTTTTCAGGTACGACAGGCAGCAAGGGATCTTTTATTTGCGCTTCCCACACGCACCATGGCCTTTGTTGAACCAGTTATGGATCACAGGTCGGTGCAAATGGTTTACACCTACCCATTGAGCCTTGCGGAGCACTCACTCAGGGTTTGGAGTCGGTATCTGGATTAAAAATACCATGCCTCGACTGGGATCCGAACCCAGTATCTACCAGTTTGCATTTGCATTATGAAACTACAGTGAAACCTCTCAAAAACTGGAATTCCCTCAAAACCGGATGTTTTTCATGGTCCCTTATCAAATATCTGTACAGAAGAACCTCTCTAAACCGTAAACCTCTTAAAACTGTACATTTTACTTGGTCCCGAGGGTGTCCGATACAGAGGAGTTTCACTGTACATTATGATGGCTATCATGGATACTCTATATCAGAATATGTATCATGATATTATTTTGATATAGTATTTTGAGTTTCACTGTACATTATAACTAGGGATGGCTATCATGGATACTCTATATCAGAATATGTATCATGATATTATTTTGATATAGTATTTTGAGTTTCACTGTACATTATAACTAATGATGGCTATCATGGATACTCTATATCAGAATATGTATCATGATATTATTTTGATATAGTATTTTGAGAAAATCGTGTACTAAAATTAAGGAACTAAGTAGAAGTTTGTTATTTAAATCTGGAAATATATATGGATCACCTCTATGCACTAAAGCTTATTTTAGTAATTTCACCCCCTCCTGTTTTACAATCATGCACAGCTAAGAGAACCACACGAAGTTCCTTCCTTTTTCACAATTAGGCATAACCGAGAGAACCAGTCGAAGCTAGGAGATCGGTGTTTCCGACTGACAACGGACTTAAAATAAGGCAATAATCGAATGCATTGGTACAGTTTTATTTACCTTTGCAGTCGTCAAGACTGCAGGTTTAAACATTATGTTAGGTCAGAGTGTTTAACGTTCAGAGTAAGCTGTTGTAGCGCACGCCTGTCCTGGGCACAGGTGCCGGCCTCGGCCGGCTCCTCCGTCTAGGACGGGGAAGGAGTGGGTTGGGTTGGAGGGGAGACCGCCTACACTGGCAGGTGCAAGGGAACACTGGCAGGTGCAAGGGAACACTAGCAGGTGCAAGGGAACACTGGCAGGTGCAAGGGAAAACCAGCAGTCCGACCGGGGCCGGTAAAAAGTGGAGGGTGGTTTGGTGCTATGGGATTTGGCATGTCCCGTAGGATTATAGCCAAAAAGAAATGGTGCGCATTTCTATGAAGAAAGTCAAGCGCAATTTTGAACGGTCCGTCAAAAAGTGAAAAAAGGAGCTATGCCGAGAGTAACTCGTTTTAAACATTGCCGATATTCTGCCTTTAAAAGGAACCGAGCTCTGTTCGAGTAGCACAAACTTACTTAGCTTCTTTAAACAATGGGTAATCTGTCTTTGGTCTGAACGAGGAAGCTGATATGCTAATCGATTCGCCAATATCGCGTAGAACAAATAAACCAACACATTTCATTCTTGCCCAGTGTAATTGGTAACTGTATAACTGGAGGTAAAATGGCAATAAACATACATACCACGTTATAAACGCGAAGCCATACTCGATGTGCCAAAAAAAGCGGAGAAAGTGGGCGTCCAAAATATCTCAAATGAAACCTTCCGAAAACATGTATGGATTTTGTCAATGTAGATGATCCTTTGTTATTGAAAACCATGACGTATTGTAAGTCCATTATAACTGGCTTTGTTCCAAGCTGTAAAACCTCTAATGTTATAAAGGTATATTTACAGGATATTAAACGAGCTTCCATTTCGTACCATGTTTAATGTCCCAAGTGAAATAATTTTCAGTTGACGCGAGCTTTAGCGAGTGACAATGAAAATTATTTCAAGAGGGACATAAACATGATACGAAATGATAGCGATTTTCGTCTTCTTCTTCTTCTTCTGCGTTCAGTTTCTTTATGTTCCTTGAATTCAAATCGTAAGATTTACCGCCTCCATGAACTCCACAGTCAGCAGCAGGTCGTCTCTTTTGCCACAAAGTTTTTCTCCGATTGTTCTGGGTTGTGGCCAGATGTTTTCTCTGATACTGTCATATGTTGGACATCTTTGCAGTACATACTCTGGAGTTTGGGGTTCAGTGTTACTACGGTGGCATTGAGGTGTTGTTACCACTTTGAGTTTATAGAGATGGGCACCGAGTCTGCAATGCCCTGTCCTCAGTCTGAATATTATTGTTTGTTCTCGTCGGTTTAGGTGTATGATGGGGTCACCTTGGCAAGTACTTCCTGTCCTTGTTTTCCAGGCTGTGTCGAACTTCCCTTTTATGAGTCTTCATCTCTGGAAGTGACACTCTGTGACGGTGTTGTTGACATTCAAATGCTTGTTTGGCTAGTTTGTCTGCAGACTCGTTTCCTGCGATTCCACAGTGTGCTGGAATCCATTGAAGTGCAGCATTGTTGGTTCTGGATATGATGCTGAGCTGGTGTTTGAAATGGTAGCTAGTTTAATATCCTATGTATTATACATAATCGATGTTAATTTATATCACTTAAATCGTTTGGTTGATATTCCTGTAAGGTTGGAGTGCGCCAATCGATGACGTCACGAAGTGTTACGTCCCACTTGGCGTTCTGGTGGGACGTATCAACTTGATATATTTTTAAGCATATGGGTAATAACAGTTACTACTAGACAGAAATATCGGAAAATGTTGAACATGGGAAGATTTACCAATGAGATTTATAAAACAACAGTAATGACGTACTAAGCCTACATCATCAAAGATTTTGTTTAAGGATTCAGATCGTCCATTGATGATGCTGATTTCATTTCATTTCAACTTATTTTTGTGTTTATATCCAATTAAGGTTCAAACACGCTTTCCTGGGCACGCACCTCAGCTATATGGGCTGTCTGTCCAGGACAGTGGGTTAGTTGTTAGTTGTTGGTGGTTAGCGAGAGAGAAGAGGGTGTAGTGGTCTTACACCTACCCATTGAGTCGTTAAAACGAAAAATGAAGTGTACCTCATTTCATTTTCATTTCAACTTATTTTCGTGCTTATGCCCAATTAAGGTTCAAGCACGCTGTCCTGGGCACACACCTCAGCTATACGGGCTGTCTGTCCAGGACAGTGGGTTAGTTGTTAGTTGTTAGTGAGAGAGAAGAGGGCATAGTGGTCTTACGCCTACTCACTGAGTCATCAAAACTCGCTCTGGGTGGGAGCCGGTACTGGGCTGCGAACCCTGTACCTACCAGCCTGTAGTCCTATGGCTTAACCACTGCGCCACGTTGATTTAACGAAACCGTTTAAGACACATGGTGTTGCTGCAAGTGGCAATAACAGACACGGGTGTTAAAAAAGTTTGTTTTGTTTAATGACACCACTAGAGTTGCCTTATGTCCGATGGCTTAACCACGACACCACCGAGGCAGGTGATGATGCTGAACTATACGACAACAACAAAACGGAGCTGACTTTAACGTTCAACCCTCTGAACTTACAACTGTATTTCCGTTTCAGCCACGTTGGTCTTAATTTTGAAGGTGATTGTTGAAACAGTGTCTATTTGTCATGACAAATTGTTAAGGACTGTCAGCCACACGTGTTCGATGGAAAATCGATGTTGTCTACAAGTGTCAGTTACCCGCTGCTGGACAAGCCACGAACTCTTAATAAACCCTAATCAACAACTATCAACTATGTCCTGAAGGTAATTACAACAATCCTGCTATGATACGCTCTATACCATCTGTTTGTCGTCGGTACGTTTGTCTGGATAGCATCTACAGACTCTGTTCACACACACACACACACACACACCAGTCCCAACCAGTGCCCCACGACTGGTGTATGAACAGCCATGGCAAGATCTGTCTTATCTCTGGTGAAAGGGCATATATAAAGATCCTTTGTTCCTAATGGGGAAACAAATCCTGTCCAGGGCCCCATTTCACGAAGCGATCTTAGCCCTAAGGTCACCGTAAATGCATAACTAATGTATTAACTTAAAGGGACATACCCTAGTTTTAGCCCACGAAAATGGACACTGAGTTTAGTTAATCTACAAACCTGTAACACATTTGGATAAAGTTACAATTGAGTGAAACATGAGTTTGTGACTTTGAAATGGTGAAATACTCTCTAAAAATAGACTAAAACTCGACTCCATAACTGTTACTTCTCAGACGCACATACGTTTTTAAAAATATGAGAAATGCATTTTGTGATATTAAAAACACCAGGATGACCAAAAACACTTCGAATCTATGTAAATGGATAATCTAAACTATAAAATCTAAGTAGAGCATGATTTCAGTTATCAAAAACGGCTATAATAGTCAAACACATGCCTTAGAGTTTAAAAACTAGGGTATGTCCCTTTAAGGTAATCTTAGCGCTAATATCGTTTATTCGTGGAACGGGGCCCTGGACGGAGAAGCCGGTCGAGGTCGGCACCTGCGCCCATGACAGGCGTGCGCTACAACAGCTTGTTCTGAATGTGCACGTAAAACCCTATGACCTGATGGGAAAATGTAACAAGTTTCCTCTAAGACTATACGTCAAAATTATCAAACGTTTGACATAAAATAGCCGATGATTAACAAATCAATGCGCTCTATTGCTGTCGTTATTCAAAACAGACTTTAAACTGTCATCTTTAGATTCCACACAGCTATTCCAAGCGAGACTGACGGGACGTAGTTCAGTGGCAAAGTGCTTGTCTCCTGTGCCATGGGCTGTGGGATCGATATTCATCAGTGGACCACTTGGATTATTTTCACTCCAGCCAGTACTTAATGACTGGGACATCAAAGACCGTATCAAGCAGCCATCGGTGGTGAATTAGTTACACCGCCAGTCTATCGTCTGCAGATACCGGTGTAAAAAAGGAAGGAAATGTTTTATTTAACGACGCACTCAACACATTTTATTTACGGTTATATGGCGTCAGACATATGGTTAAGGACCACACAGATATTGAGAGAGAGGAAACCTGCTGTCGCCACTTCATGGGCTACTCTTTTTGATTAGCAGCAAGGGATCTTTTATATGCACCACCCCACAGACAGGGTAGTACATACCACAGACTTTGATATACCAGTCGTGGTGCACTGGCTGGAACGAGAGATAGCCCAATGGGCCCATCGACAGGGATCGATCCCAGACCGACAGCGCATCGAGTAAGCGCTTTACCACTGGGCTACGTCCCGTCCCCGGTGTAAACAAAAAAAGTAAAGTTTGTTTTATTTAACGACGCCACTAGAGCACATTGATTTTTTATCTTATTATCGGCTATTGGACGTCAAACATATGGTCATTCTGACACTGTTTTTTTTTTATAGAGGAAATCCGCTGTTGCCACATAGGCTACTCTTTTACGACAAGCAGTAAGGGATCTTTTATTTGCGCTTCCCACAGGCAGGATAGCACAAACCATGGCCTTTGTTGAACCAGTTATGGATCACTGGTCGGTGCAAGTGGTTTACACCTACCCAATGAGCCTTGCGGAGCACTCACTCTGGGTTTGGAGTCGGTATCTGGATTAAAAATCCTATTCCTCGACTGGGATCCGAACCTAGTACCTACTAGCCTGTAGTCCGATGGCCTAACCACGACGCCACCGAGGCCGGTACAGAGCAACGTTTTACGACATAGAGAAGAAGTGTAAAACCACTACACCGACTTTCCTCTGTCTAACAATTATCATCTAAATATTGGTAATTTGTTAACAATGTTTTCGTCTGACAGCCCAAATAACTGAGGTGTATGCCTCGGACAGCGTGCTTTAAGTTTAAGTGGATATAAGCACGGAAGAAAAAAAAATGAAACGAAGGGCTGTGATTTGTGCCAGATGTGGATCGGGGGGAGGGGGGGGGGGGGTGGTAGGGGCCCGCCCCCTCCCTACATTTTGCGATAGATATAATTTTATTATATATTAATTTTCATTTTTTTTTATGATCCCCATCCAAACATCCCCCAAAGTTCCTTTGGCATTCCATCTCATGTCACTGCCCCCTTCCCCCAAAATGGATTTTCTGTAGCCGCCACTGTGTGCCGTATTGTCTGTTGAGACCACATCATCATCATTATTATCCCCATTCATTGAACATACTACAGAAGATTTGAAAATTCTGCAATTATGAAACGTTTTTCTGTGTTTAGCTGTACGTCTTCCAAAAGCACGCTTCAAATGTTGTTCCATGTTTGTAAGAATGGATTCTGCAGTCGTATAAAAACACATCGCGATCCCAAAACCTAAAGATGTCAGACAAGGAGATATCGTTTCAGTCAGCAGTTTCTCTTAATCTCAATGTCTATTAATGTCTTAATGTCTATTAATGTCTTAATGTCTATTAATGTCTTAATGTCTATTTTGAAAGCTTTTAGAAGCTCTTTGATTGGACAGGCTTGATCAAACAGCTAAAACAATTTATATAATGTTTATGTAGAGATCAAATGTTACATTGTGACCCGAAAATGTCTCTTTGAGAATACGTTTACAGGGCCGTAACTAGTCTAAAATAATAGGGTGGATGGAAAAAATAATAATATGGGAACAGGCACTATTTAGTGGCTGTTTGGGGCCGCTTAGCGCTATGCAAATCAAGGGCAGATAAGTATGTTTCTAATAGAGGCTATAGAGAATCTTCTTTAGAGAGACAAAACGGACACTTTTTGGTGTGTGTGTGTGTGTGTGTGTGTGTGTGGGGGGGGGGGAGTGCTGTACGCCCCCTAGCACCCCAATAGGTTCATCTCTGATTTATTATTATGTAGTAACATATGAAAAAAAATATTATCGTATTATATTTCGTGGCTAGTGCTTTCATCCTAGCTGACCAAATGTAAACCAATACAAAATGCATCAAAAGTCAAGAGCGATTCCATTACGTTCTATTCAGCGTAAGTTGTTGTGAAGCACCAGTTCTTATTCGAGTCTGTCTGTGTGCTGTTTGTGTCTCCCGAACATTCTTCGAAATCCTGATACATTGTGTGTAAGTGCAAGACCGAATTTGATTAGCAACACCAGAACATGTTACACCATTACCAGTGTCGACCACCGAGTTAATCTTTCGAATAACTAATTTACTGCCTGGTTTGTACAAACCTACTGTGGAAAGTTCAACTTGATAACATAATCCGATAACTTCAAACAAAAGCTGTGGTAGGCACACGCTGTTCAGTATCTAATTCAGTAAACCGAAGATAGTGTTTAGATAACCCTGATTACGATATTATTGTTACTTCTAAACATTAACCTTTAATGATCATTTAATGTTCTCCAAGGCACTGCCCGTACTCCCTGTCGTGGACAGACCTCTCTGGCGAAGTCAGAGGATGTGCCCATGGCAGACGTGCTTGAACAGTTCTCTGATGGAAAGCATGTCAAACGTTACCCATATCTACACTGATCGTAGTTATTAGGCAGTGTAAAATAGAGTGCGTATCCTATCATGGACTGAACTCTCTGGCGAAGTCAGAGGTTGTGCCCACGACAGGCGTGCTTGAACAGTTCTCTGAAGGAAGCATGCCAAAAATTGCCCACACCCACAGTGTTCGTATCTGTCCAGGACCAGTAACCGTGGCCGTGTCAGGAGTGACCTGCTTGAACCTTGATTGGATTATGAGCATGATAAACGTTGGGGATTTTAAAAATTTTTTAATTGGAAGTAAGATGTAGTGGTTAAACCATCGGACGTAGCACTGGTAGATACTGGGTTCAAATCCTGGCACTGGCTCCCAACCAGAACGAGTTTAACGACTTAGTGGGTATGTGTAAGACCAGTACACCGATCTTACCGCACCTGAATAATTACTTGTAATCTGTTCGCAGTCACAGGCTAAAGCCAGAGCTGTACATTAAATTACTTAGTCTGACTGTTCCATCAGTTATCATCATTGTAGGGGGCGGAGACAGGATTTTTCTTCTTCTAGGGAAGGGGTGCTGTATTTTAAAAGAACACCTGCGGTATTCAGGGAGGGTGCCATCTTTAAAAAGAGCACCATTCAAAAGTAAACTAATATGCGTTAAATATGCCATACTCCCACATTGGTATTTTTACAAAGCCGATGAAAATATTACATGTTCCCCAATGTGCACCCCCAGTCCCTTCCCCTTTGCTCCGCGCCTGTCCTTGTACCAAAACAACATTTTACCTATATATACCAATTGATGAATGTTTGTCATGAAATGCCATCATGTATACGGTAGTTAAGCTATAAATAACACAATTAGTTAAGCTCTGAAAAACAATTTACTGCAACTAGGTGTGGGTTTAAAACCCAATATGTTGGATTCGCTTGCCTATTCGCCAGTCGTTTCGGCGGACCGAAATTGTTGCATTTTTCTACAGTTTTCTTTATATATTATCATGGCAACTACTAGTATATTTAAGATACACAGGATAAAGTTCAGTCACACCCGGGAAGAGAAATCACGTCTTTCGGCAAATAAACTGCGTTGCCTTGGAAACTATTCTTACGCCAAATCCGGTGGTATATTAACACTGAATTGCAGATTTAAGTTTTTTTTTAACTGGATATCAAAATTACTTTCTACGATATTTTTAGTGATATCTCTCTGCACGGTCTTGCTGTCACATACTGCTGAATGCACGGAAGTAATTATTTCGACCATGTAGCAAGAAAATTGACTACAGTCATAGAAGTACAGCAATTTCCCCTAACAGGAGATTAAAAGTAGGCTGCTCACGAGTGCACTGTACATAAATAACATAATTTACGGTAAACGGTCTCATGTATATTCCTACTATACGGGTACAAACACAAACACACACACACACACACATCGCACACACATCGCACACACACAATTTCATTCCTGTCCCTGTCACTTTGTCTCTTTCCCCCTCTCGCTCCCTCTCTGTCTCTCTCAATCTCTATTCTTATACTCTGTCTCTCTCTGTACGCTATAAAAATGGGGGGGGGGGGGGGGGGGGGGGGGTAATGCAGTTGCAAGTTGTTGTTAAAAAGGACGGATACGAGGTCCATTGGGTTTCGTTGCATTGGCCGCTCTTAATGATTCGATACCACCCCCCCCCCCCCCCCCCCCCCCCACCCCTCCAGTCTCAGTCAGTGTCACACGACTGGTATATCAAAGGTAACATATGCAGTGTACTGTCTTTGGGAAAGTGTAAACAAAAGATCCCCTGCTGCTGTTCGATACGAGTAGCATATGTGACAACAGCGAGTTTTCTCTCTCACTGTCTAGACCAAATGTCGAAATAACTAAATTTTGTTTAACGACACCTCTAGAGAACAAAATTGATTAATTAATCATCGGCTTCTATTTGAAGGAGCGAAGGAAGGAAATGTTTTATTTAACGACGCACTCAACACATTTTATTTACGGTTATATGGCGTCAGACATATGGTTATGGACCACACAAATATTGAGAGATGAAACCCGCTGTCGCCACTTCATGGGCTACACTTTTCGATAAGCAGCGAGTGATCCATAACTGGTTCAACAAAGGCCATGGTTTGTGCTATCCTGCCAGTGGGAAGCGCAAATAAAAGATCCCTTGCTGCTCTTCGGGAAGAGTAGCCCATGTAGTGGCGACAGCGGGTTTCCTCTCAAAATCTGTGTGGTCCTTAACCATATGTCTGACGCCATATAACCGTAAATAAAATGTGTTGAGTGCGTCGTTAAATAAAACATTTCTTTCTTTCTTTCTGTCTCTTGTTTAGTTCCGACACAATTCTAAGGCGAGCACTTTGACCAATTATGTGGAAAATTCTAGGTCGAACAATTTCACCGCCTACTTTGCTCCAGATTTGACAATACCGCATGTCTATTTATAGAAACTGAACTGGTCACTAAAAACGTCAGTGCATTGCTTGTCTTCTCGGGGTATGGCGTGCATGTTACTTTTCAATTAACTTTCCACTGGGATCTATGGTGCTGTTCGACGTGTTCCGACCTTTGAACTTGACCAGTGGCTAATGAGACAACTGCCGTTCGCACTGGCACTTCGTGACAATATCAACATATCTGGCTTCTCTCCTACGTTTTGGCGTTTCCATAGTAACACAATCATGGCGCGACTCGGCCCTGTGCATTGCAGACAACACACGACCATTTGGCGTGTCGTTACTTTCTGTAGCAGCTTAATAAAGTCCGGTCTAGGAAATAGTTCCTCATAAAAGTTAAAAAGACTAAAAAAAACCTTAAAAATTCTGATATGCTTTTCGAAATCTTTCTTTGATCATTACACGTAGGTTGACTTCTGTAGTATTTAAATAACCCACTGGTTTGAAGTTATATTTGTATATATACGAGTATGTAGTACTAACTGATAACAACTGTGCAAGTGGTATGGTGCCACTTATATAACAGCAACACGAGACGGTGCTCAAGCATGGGGATCGTTAGCCCGAGTACTCTGACTGTAAGAGAGCTAGACGGACGTTTGGACATAAATACGCTCTCATTACAGTCAGACCAAGCTATGTAATTTTTTGGCAATCGTCGACCACCAAAAAGTAGTCAAAGATTTCCGCTCAAATACCACAACAATCCTATGTTTGACGTCAAATACATTTACATCGACCATTTTCGAGTTCCTTAATTAAAAAAAGTTCAGATATTAATCACTAATACACACACTACAGAAAGAATCCTGACAGCACCCACATTCAGCTAAGCTTCGGCAACCTCCGCACAGCAGAATTCTAAGTTCGCCGACCTATATCGTGACGTTGCGTCACATGATCGCCTACTCAGCCATTCCGTCTTCCAAGGGCCGTCTCATACAATAATACGACAAGTGCCCGACAATCACCCCCCCCCCTCCCCCCTCAAAAAAAAGAAAAAGAAAAAAAGTTTGTTTGTGTAACGACACCACTAGAGCACATTGATTCATTAATCATCGGCTATTGGATGTCAAATATTTGGTAATTTTATCAGTGTTAGAGACGAAAGCCGCTACATTTTATCATCAGCAGCAAGCGATCTTTTATAGGCCTATGCACCATCCCACAGACAGGATAACACATACCACGGCCTTTGATACACATGACAAGCAGGCATACGACTCGTAGTAGATCAAATACTATTTTCACCTGAGAAAACGTGAATGTAATATTCTCTCTCTCTTTCTCTCTTTCTCTCTCTCTCTCTCTCTCTCTCTCTCTCTCTCTCTCTCTCTCTCTCTCTCTCTCTCTCTGTGTGTGTGTGTGTGTGTGTGTGTGTGTGTGTGTACCACTCTCTGTCGCTTTGGTGATTGTCCACAGCCCAGTGGTAAAGCGCTCACTTAATGCGTGGTCGGTCTGGGATCGATCCCCGTCGGTGGGTCCATTGCGCTATTTCTCGCTTCACCCAGTGCACGACTGGTATATCAAAGGCCGTGGTATATGCTATCCTGTCTGTGGGATGGTGCATATAAAAGATCACTTGCTACTAATGATAAACTGTAGCGCGTTGTGATTTTTTACACGGTACTTGACAGTTGAGAGCACTTTCTAAAATTAGTAGTCACCTGACCCTCTCGACAGTGTTGTATTTTTCACAGAATATATTCTGACATAGAAATTGTATTGAACTGCATGAGTAATTAATGGTGGTGTGTAACCTTGCATTTCGTTCATGGATTTCAACCCCGACGTATATTTTGTTGGCAAAAAAACTACAAAAAACAACGAACCCCCCCCACCCCCCAAAAAAAAAAAAAAAACAAAAAAAAAAACAACCCACACAATAAAATACACGGACTGTGGAAAACGCTCGCTAAACAGGTTAAACCGAATAACCTGGAACCAATCGATTTTTTTTTTAAATTTAGCCTTGCTCGCTGTTGCTGAACGCAGACATTAGGTTTGTTCAGGATTCCGAGCGTCAGCAGTTAGGCCTACTCACTGGACCGGTTTTTGCACCTAGCGTTAAATGAATGTGATAAAATAGGCTATGATGGAAACTAGTCAAATTATTCGCGAGCGCTCGTCCACCTGAACACGGAATTGGTAAATGCGGCCAGTTTGGTTCACCTGCGTATTCCGACCACGGCTGTCTCGTGAACTTAAATACACAGCAATTCCTCATGTTTTCAACAAACAAACACCAGTAACAGATGTGCAGGGGGTGGGTTTTGGGTCGAAACCCACATCTGCTCCAAGCTAAAATTTTCTCTTTTTTTAATATATTTTCCGGGGTAGCATGACTTGACACCCCCCACCACCACCCCAACTTCACTCCCCACAGTATAGATCCCCACCCTGCACAATTTCCCTCACACGCGCCTCTATGTAGGCCTATAGAGCATATGCGCGCATGCTTATATATATATATATATATAGTAGTTATTTGTGATTAACGAAACAATTCAAGATTTCCACCAAAGACAATGCAATAGAGGCAATTCCGCGTGTAGCACGTAATCAACCGGAGTGTTGATTTCACGAGAGTTCGGCAAATTACGGCAGAGCGAATCATCGATTTCGTATCCCGTTGACTTTCCTGGATTTAATGGCGATCTGGCTTAAAGAATTGTCTCCATTCCCTGTGTCGTTCTCTTTTTGTCATCCGGCCTTCTGATCATATGGGGCGAAATCGATTTGAAAAATCCTCCTCGTTACTTGCATGGTTATACGGTTAGCAGGCGACACGATCGTGATTTGTAACTGATTCAGGACTACGACATTGGTAATACGGTTAGCAGGCGACACGATCGTGATTTGTAACTGATTCAGGACTACGACATTGGTAATTTGTAATGAAATGTAAACAGAGACTAGCGTTTATTTCTTGCGTTGTCGTCGCAGAATTATTATCAGTGATGTTCCAAAGATCGATTATAATCGAAAATTGATCGGTTTGGCTCTACCGATTTGATTATCGATTATATAAAAATCCATAATCGATTGTGTGGGAAAATGTTAACTGTGTTTGTACCCCACATTTAGATGCTAGAATTGATTTAAATATGTTGGGGTTACTGGGTTTTTTTTTCATGTCTACATAAATAAAAATACATATTAAATAGTTATTAAAGATGAAATGTACCTTTTGTAGGGTCCAGATCCCGGTGAACACGGCAATAGGTACATGACCCTTATTATTCAAATCCTTCTTATGTTCATATAGTTCTAACCGATTGTGTAATCAAAAGTTGATCGGCTGGTGCCAACCGATTATAGCCGATGATCGATGATGAAATCCCAACCGATTCCCATCACTTGATTATTATAGTTCTAAAATGTCTGTTTGACGTTCAGAAGCACTAATCCTAGTTATTAGAAAGTATAAAATACTTTTGATTATATAAATACTTTTTGATTACTATAGCTTTTTTTACCGCTAACTTACACATTACAATCTCGTTCCAGCCAATGAACCACGACTGGTCTATCAAAGGCTGTGGTATGTGCTATCGTGTCTATGGGATGGTGCATATAAAAGATCCCATGCTACTAATGGACAAATGTAGCGTGTTTCCTCTCTAAGACTATATGTCACAATTGCCAAATGTTTGATAACCATTAGCCAATGATTAATATATCAGTGTGCTCTAGCAGTGTCGTTAAACAAATTTTTTCTTCTTTTTCACACATTACAAACAATTAAAGTCAACTGTACTCTTCCTTGACGTTTCGGCCATAGGTCTATATCAACATTATAAACGTGTTAGCTACTGCATAATTATTATTTTATGGTATACTATATACTTGTAAGTGAAGAAAGGAATGAAAACTAATTGATTCAATCTGCTTATAATTCAATGACCGGCCTCGGTGGCGTCGTGGTTAGGCCATCGGTCTACAGGCTGGTAGGTACTGGGTTCGGATCCCAGTCGAGGCATGGGATTTTTTAATCCAGATACCGACTCCCAACCCCGAGTGAGTGCTCCGCAAGGCTTAATGGGTAGGTGTAAACCACTTGCACCGACCAGTGATCCATAACTGGTTCAACAAAGGCCACGGTTTGTGCTATCCTGCCTGTGGGAAGCGCAAATAAAAAATCCCTTGCTGCCTGTCGTAAAAGAGTAGCCTATGTGGCGACAGCGGGTTTCCTCTAAAAAAAATCGATGTGCTCTAGTGGCGTCGTTAAATAAAACAAACTTTACTTTTTATAATTCAATCTGCATATTACCCAATACTAATAACGTCTTGCTTAAAGAGACAGTCCTGAGTTTGCTGCAATTTTCAAGATTTTATCGACTAACAGAGACTTTTTAACGACTGTAATAATTACATATCAAACATACTTTTCTGCATAGAATATTAGTGGCTGTATATTAAAGGTGTTTCTGGTCGTTTTAGTATTTGTACTAGGTTAAATTTCATTTTATTTCCTAAAATGTTTTTGTTTTTTTCGTACGTATGAATTCTTTTGAAGACAAAATCCAGTTTGGGCTTCTTACAAATATTAAGACGACCAGAAACACATTGAATATACAGACACTGATATTCTAAACAAGAAAATATATTTAATGCGTATTTTTAGACGTTAAAATTTTTTATTAGCCGGAAACATCTAACAATGGAGGAAACTCAGGACAGCCCCTTTAAATGATCAATTTTGACAAATTAAGTGTCTTTCTGGTCGTCCTGAATAGGCCAACATTTTATGCGACAGAGAAATCATACACACCTCAGAACCTAGAGTAAGTGACTTTAAGAATAAAGGGACGGGACGTAGCCCAGTGGTAAAGCGTTCGCTTGATGCGCGGTTGGTCTGGGATCGATTCCCGTCGGTGAGCCCATTGGGCTATTTCTCGCTCCAGCCAGTGCACTACGATTGGTATATCAAAGGCCGTGGTATGTGTTATCCTGTCTGTGGGATGGTGCATATAAAAGATCCCTTGCTGCTAATGGAAAAGAGTAGCCCATGAAGTGGCGACAGGTTTCCTCTCTCAATATCTGTGTGGTCCTTAACCATATGTCTGATGCCATATAACCGTAAATACAATGTGTTGAGTGCGTCGTTAAATAAAACATTTCTTTCTTTCTTTAAGAATAAAACTATTTCAATTTATACAAAACTGTTATATATGTACATTAGTATTATCGAGTGAGAGTGCCATACGGAATTTACGAAACGAGTTTGGGATTGTTTTATTCCCCGAGCGATTGATAAGGGTATAAAACAATTCCCAAACGAGTTTCATAAATTTCGTATTGCACTCCCGCGAATGTTATAATTTACTTATTATCCACAAATTGTACGTGATTTATATTATGATAAACGTTAAATATAATTGTATTCGCTTCACAATCGACGTTAATAACATTCAGCGATATCAATTACAGTGATGTTGAATGATGTCATTTACAATGACGTTGAATGCTGTAAATTTCAGAGCCGCAACTGCCGCAAGCTTGTAGCTGCTATAGCAACTACAGTGACGTCAGAAGTGTCCTTAAATGCCAGCAAACGTTTAGCTAACGTTCGCGAAGTATTTGATTTGTTCCTGACGTGGTCATTTGGTTTACCGTGAAATGTATTAAGCAGTCTAGCGAACGTTTTTCTGCTTGGTCTGGCTGAACTCGGCCCACTTTTCAATGTAATATTATGACCCATTCCATAAAGATAATGTGGGGGAAATACGATATTTATGTAACCGTTTATTGTAGACCATGGGCCCCGTTCCACGAAGCGATCTTAGCACTACTATCGGCGTAAATACCTACCATCGCAACCTTAATTTTGTTCTACGATCACCAGCCCGTTCCACGACGCGGCGTAGCTTACTATCGTCGTAAATTACTGTGAAAATTTACAATAGGTAGGCCTACGAGGCAGTTGTAAGCCACTGACGTCAATGTCAAAATATGGCAGTTAGATGATGATTTGATCATTTCTAAGAAGGATACTAACTTATTGTGTAAAAATATATTTAATACACACCAAATACCTTTTTATGAAACTCGGCGTTCCATGAAAAACATTCTAGGCCATACGACCTTCACATGAAAATACGGGATATAACTCTCATGTCTTATGCATTCGGCAATTTTCGCTTAGCATACAAAACGACAAAGTTACTTCATGGATGTCCTATACCAATGAATAAATCTAAGATGTTCCGAAAAGTCGGTAAACAATTTATTATTTAACTAATTCGCACTTCTTTGAAAAGAATATATTAATCATTAAAGGGGCACTTACGACTACCGTAAGGTTGCTTTGTGAACGGCTGTAAAGTTTACGGTGCCAGTTGTAAAACTCACCTTAAGTCACTACAATTAACCTTAGCTACAATTCTTTCGTGGAACGGGGCCCATATGTGTAATAAGTGTGTGTAAATAACTTTATTGTTTTGAAAATATCACAGAAATTGCAACAGCTAAACACGCTATAATTATGCTAAAATAGCATGCAGAATAGCCGAATTTAAAGACTGTTTCAGAACTATCATATAGATGTAGATGAATTTCAGTTGTATCGACTTCGTCATCCCACAACCTCTTGCATTAAAAGCCTGCCTTTTTAATCTGAATCGGAAAAAAACAAAACACGGCCGATATCTTGACTTAAAATAAAAAGACGAGCAAAGGATTAGTTTTATTAGCATGTGTTCATATTTTTACCATGTTATTTCTAATCCACGCTTTTTCACGAGGGAAATAAAAGACAGTTAGTTAGCCTCTTTGTAAAATGTAGAAATCTTTGAAATATGGAATTTCATTAAAAAAACCACCCCAAAAAACGCATTGTCAGTTTGAATAATACATCATATTGTAGCATGGTAAGTGCACATCGTAAAACTCTTTAAACCAGCCACTGTGCATTCAAGTATGAAATATTTCCAAAGAAATACCATTCCGTGTAATTTAAATTAAAAGAATATCTTACCTTATTTTTTTCTTCTTCAAAATATAGAATAAAAGTAATAGAACTACGTACCAACCTACACTTTTAAATTTAGATGATAATCGATAATGACTGTTCATGTTTATCAAACATTAATACGATGAACATTGTGAAACAGTCCGTGAATTTTCTGCATTTAAACATATTTTATTTAAAAACATTTATTATAATATAGTTGCAGTATTTAAAAATACAAACTGATAATTAGCAGGATTCACAGTTAATGCATCCACTGTCGTAAAAAGTTAAAGTTTGTTTTATTTAACGACTCCACTAGAGCACATTGATTTATTATCATCGGTTATTAGATGCCAAACATTAATTTTGACACACAATCTTCAAAGGAAAGCCGCACCGTGTTTTCCCCATCAGCAGCAAGGTTTCTTTTATACGACGGTCTTTGATATACCAGTCGTGGGGTACTGGTCTGGGTGGGGGAAAACAACCAGAGAATGAGTGCACCGAGGGGTTAGCATCCGGTGACCAAAGCACCTCAGACGAGCGCTACATAAAAATACCAGTAGATTAAATTGCCATATTTCTCTCTCTCTCTCTCTCTCTCTCTCTCTCTCTCTCTCTCTCTCTCTCTCTCTCTCTCTCTCTCTCTCGCAGGTAATCGTAGTGGCTTCCTCAGGAATTTTGGGTAAATACAAAATAAACATAAAAAGTTTAGGTCGTGTATATATATATATATATATATATATATATATATATATATATATATATATATATATATATATATATATATATATATATAAATGTTAAAAGAAAACAAGTGTACAGTATATATACATTTAAAAACAATTTTAAGAAATAATATCCTTTTACATGTTTCAATTATTCATCTTCAGAAAAGAACTGCTCCCCCCCCCCCTCTCTCTCTCTCACTCTCTCTCTCTCTCTCTGTGTGTGTGTGTGTGTGTGTGTGTGTGTGTGTGTGTGTGTGTGTGTGTGTGTGTGTGATATACAGATATGGCTGTATAATGGTCTAACTAAAACAGCGGCCCCTATTTAGATTGGATGCATACGCTCTGGAAGTAGAATATGGAAAATTTGGGACAAGCCGCGGAAATCCCTAAAACACTGTACAGACGATTTAAAAACTGAAATTCTGGATAAATTCCGGAAAATTTTCAGCTCTGACAGATAAAACTATTTCATTGTAATTTTATGGGCATGCTATTTATTGGTATATTTTTTACATTTCGAACAATTTTATTGATGCTAAAAAAGCAACTTTAAAAGTTTTCAATGTAACCTTGACCACTACGAATGTACTTCAATAAGCAGAGTCGATCACAGTTCTTTAAAGTATTGTCCCTGGAGCACACACCAATACGGTGCTAAGACGTAGATCAATGCATACAATATGACGTGAAAAAAAAACACCCAAAGAGTTCAGCTACCTTCTTTTCCGTGAAAATCTCTCTAAACCTATCGCTAGCTAACTACAAATGTTAATAATGAAAGAAAATCTTAGAGGCTCCAATACCAATATTTGCGCTTCCGATATTTTTTTTTTTTCGAATATGCCGTAAAATGTCATTTCCGGGCCATTAAATCCTGTCATAGGATGTTTGTAAGCGACACACGAAAATAAAATACCAGCCAATATTGACAATAATTTCACTGTTGACTCAGAATCCCGTGTAAAAAGTACTTGTAGGTTTTGAAACACGATTGATTTAAAAACAAGAAACCGTAAAATGTTAAAAAAAAATAAAAAAATTAAAATCGGTTTATTTGTTAAAAGAGTTCTTCCATCATTGGACACATTGCTTGGCTTCTTTAACGTGAAAATGTTGAGAAGAGCTTTGATCTTTAATCGTGTAGAATAAACAATCTAATTTTGTGTCTTGCCATCATCGCATCACGGGTGGGATCTATCTCACTCGGTAGCGCTTTCGCCTGAGGTGGGGTTTTTTAATTATCGTAATCGAAAGTAGGTTACTGTTAAGTTCTAAGATAACTACCCATCTGACAACATCAGACAACCAAAGAGACCAAGTGAAAAACTGATTTTATTTCTAACTACAGCAATATATAAAACAAGCAAAGAAAACAGTATGCAAATTAAAGTGTTCTGACCAGGTCAGCCCTTTCTCCTTGGTGCCCACTATTAAACATAAAACACTCTCATATCTCAGCACGGAGACAAACATTTGGGTTTGTTAATTACTCAAAGCCGGACCAGTATCTCTCTCCTAAGTAGAAACTATTTTATATGACTTCATTTACCCCTTTGAACTTGAACTACGAATTTAAAGTTAACCCCATATATTGTAACAATAATTAGTCCCATATATCATAACAATTACGAAAAACTAAATCCGGGTAGGGTTGTACTATGGTTTAAAATAACGGCCCCTATTTAGATTGCATAAAAAAATCAACCAAAAGCATATCGTACATTTTGGACGTAGACTATCGAAACATTTTTGACAAGCCGCGAGAAACCCCCAAACACTGTGCAGACGATTCAAAAACCGAAATTCCGGATAACTCTCAGCTCTAATAAATAAAATTATTTAGTTGTGGTTCAAGGTATAATCTTTACATTTCGGACCGGCCTCGGTGGCGTCGTGGCAGGCCATCGGTCTACAGGCTGGTAGGGGATTTTTAATCGAGATACCGACTCCAAACCCTGAGTGAGTGCTCCGCAAGGCTCAATGGGTAGGTGTAAACCACTTGCACTGACCAGTGATCCATAACTGGTTCAACAAAGGCCATAGTTTGTGCTATCCTGCCTGTGGGAAGCGCAAATAAAAGATCCCTTGCTGCCTGTCGTAAAAAGAGTAGCCTATGTGGCGACCGCGGGTTTCCTCTAAAAAAACAGTGTCAAAATGACCATATATTTGACGTCCAATAGCCGATGATAAGATAAAAAATCAATGTGCTCTAGTGGCGTCGTTAAATAAAAGAAACTTTACTTTACATTTCGAACAATTTTAATGATGTTGAAAAATCACCTTTAATACAGCCCCTCTCGGTGGACCCATTATCGTCCCAACTATTTTGCACGATCGCTGTACCAAAAGCCGTGGCATATGCCGTCATGTTTGTGAGAAAGTGCATATAAAAGATATCTTTCTGTTTACAGAAAATATAGCGGGTTTTCTTTGTCAGAATTATAAAATATTTGGCATTTGTCAATAGCCAACGGATAATAAATCAATATGTTCTAGTGTTGTTGTTGTTAAAGACATTTTTTTGTCTAACATATGTTGTTTACGTTCTGGTTGAGAAATCGATTTTGATTCATATACTCAGGACAAAATAGAAATAGTAAAGCTCTTTTAGTGTACAGTTTATTTCCACGCTGTCGTTGATCCATGTTATATCGATATGAAAATGCTGTATTACTTTCTTTAATAATACTTATATACTTATACCTCGCTCCAGTAAACAAATATCAGTAATCACAGTTTGGCTCGACATAAAAAGAAAAGGAAAACTGTTTTGGAAATAACTGTTTTGGCAATAGTCCGAGAAAAACACTGAGGCGAAAGAGATGAGCAGCTGCTGACTGTCGAGTTCATGGGGGTGGTGAAACTTTTGATCTGGGTTTTAAAGAGTACAAAGCAAATGAACGAAGAAGAAGAAGAAGAAGAAGAAGAAGAAGAAGAAGAAAAAGAAAAAGAAGAACACGAAGAAGAACAAGAACAAGTAGGCCTAGTACAATTTGTCAGAAATATTGATGAAGATATAAATATAATAGAAATACTCACTCACTGTAAAGAATGTCGTCTGCTCATGAAGTTTGAAATAATATTTTCTTGATTAGTTTATATATCTTACTAAAGTACTAGACAGAGATCAGCTTTGTTTTTACATACCGGCTTCGGCAGTGTCGTGGTTAAGCCATCGGACAAAAGGCTGGTAGGTACAGGGTTCGTAGCCCGGTACCGGCTCCAACCCAGAGCGAGTTTTAACGACTCAGTGGGTAGGTGTAAGACCACTACACCCTCTTTTCTCTCACAAATAACTAACAACTGGACAGACAACCCATATAGCTGAGTTGTGTGTGTACCTAGAACACCGTGCTTGAACCTTAATTGAATATAAGAACGAAAATAAGTTGAAATGAAATGAGCGTTTTTACATGTATGTAAGATTTAACCAAAACAATGAACAAAAAAAACTATAATTTTTTTTATTTAACGACGCACTCAACACATTTTATTTACGGTTATATGGCGTCAGACACATGGTTAAGGATCACACAGATTTTGAGAGGAAACCCGCTGTCGCCATTACATGGGCTACTCTTCCGATTAGCAGCAAGGGATCTTTTATTTGCGCTTCCCACAGGCAGGATAGCACAAACCATGGCCTTTGTTGAACCAGTTATGGATCACTGGTCGGTGCAAGTGGTTTACACCTACCCATTGAGCCTTGAGGAGCACTCACTCGGGGTTTTGGAGTCGGTATCTGGATTAAAAATCCCATGCCTCGACTGGGATCCGAACCCAGTACCTACCAGCCTGTAGACCGATGGCCTGCCACGACGCCACCGAGGGCGGTAAAACAATGAACAAATAATAATGTCTGACTCCTCTTGAAGACAACATTCTTCCCTATGGATGAATATTACTGGTTTATATCTTTACCAGTGTTTTGTTGTTGTTTTGGGGTTGTTGTTTTGTTGTTGTTTTGTTGTTGTTTTGGGGTTGTTGTTTTGTTGGGGCGGGGGCGGGGTGTCTTGTTATTTTTAAAATTATTTTTTAACATAAAATAAGAATATTTTTGTTATTTTCAAAACAGTTTTCTTTCTCTTATTACATAAAGCCAAACTGGAATTATTGACCCCGAAAAAACTTGTTTAATTAAGGTGGTGAACTTGAGCCCCCAGTCATTACCATTATCTTAACCAAATTTGGGGAAAATTAACTTTTTTTAGATGAACAAAAAAGAAGAAAAGATTAAAACTGGAATTGAGACAGTTCATTCTAATAAACGAGCTTTATTATTTTCATAAGATTTAATTGTGAGAAAAACAGTAATTCAGTGCGGTGACTATGGCGCCTTTAATGTCAATGTTCTTCGTGAAGTCACCGATAACAAGATCATTATGACGAGAAACGTGCGTTCGAATACGCCCTTTACTCACGCTAGATTAACACAAAAATACATCGTGCATAAGTAGAGTTTCACTCAATTATAAAAAAATAACATAATTGTGAGTTAAGAGAGATACTTGCAATTGTATAAGTAGAAATATTCTGTATTCGATCATAGAACTTTATCGTAACACATGTAGACTTCTGTATAAAATATTTACAACATCTGTGCACAACCTAAGGTTTTACTTCTTAAGAAAAAATATGTTTATATTAAGAGGATGATGAAATTTAATATGCCATCTTGCATAATTATGTTTGATTGATATACATGAATTTTACATACTTCAAAGACGTGAGGGTTGGCCATGCAGTCATTATATTGATAATTCACGAGAGTAACAAAGTTGGAAAAAAGGTGAATTGTTTATCGTATTTGTGCACATATTGTACTCCATTTTAAAAATATTTACACAATGTTATGACGAATTAAAACGTACATGTACTCTATAAAGTTTTATTTCTATATTAAATTGTTAAAACTGAAATAATTGGGTGACATAATATTCAAACATTTTAAATAATCCTATATTACGCGGTTTCATTGATTCGGTCAACTTGACTAAAATTTTCATTGATTCAGTCAGCTTTACTAAAAAAAATATTGATTCGGTCAGCTTGACTAAAGTTTTCATTGATTCATTCAGCTTGACTAAAGTTTTCATTAATTCAATCAGCTTGACTAAAATTTTCATTGATTCAGTCAGCTTGACTAAAATGTTCATTGATTCAGTCAGCTTTACTAAAAAAATATTGATTCGGTCAGCTTGACTAAAGTTTTCATTGATTCATTCAGCTTGACTAAAGTTTTCATTGATTCAATCAGCTTGATTAAAGTTTTCATTGATTTAGTCAGCTTGACTAAAGTTTTCATTGATTCAGTCAGCTGAACTAAAGTTTTCATTGATTCAGGCAACTGGACTAAAGTTTTCATTAATTCAGTCAGCTGGACTAAAGTTTTCATTGATTCAGGCAACTGGACTAAAGTTTTCATTGATTCAGTCAGCTGGACTAAAGTTTTCAATGATTCAGTCAGCTGGACTAAAGTTTTCATTGATTCAGGTCAGTCAGCTGGACTGAAGTTTTCATTGATTCTGTCATCTGGACTAAAGTTTTCATTGATTCAGGTCAGTCAGCTGGACTAAAGTTTTCTTTGATTCAGTCAGCTGGACTAAAGTTCTCATTGAATCAGATGGACTAAAGTTTTCATTGATTCAGTAAGATGGACTAAAGTTTTCACTGATTCTGTCAGCCTGACTAAAGTTTTCATTGATTCTAAAGTTTTCATTGATTTATTCAGCTGGACTAAAGTTTTCATTGATTCGGTCTGCTTGACTAACGTTTTCATTCATTCAGTCAGCTTGATTAAAGTTTTCATTGGTTCAGACAACTGGATTAAAGCTTTCATTGGTTCTGTCAGATGGACTAAATTAAAGTTTTCATTGATTCAATCAGCTTGACTAAAATTTTCATTGGTTCTGTCAGCTTGACTAACATTTTCATTGATTCAATCAGCTTGACTAAAGTTTTCATTGATTCATTCAGCTGGACTAAAGTTTTCAATGATTCTAAGGATTTCATTGATTTAGTCAGCTTGACTAAACTTTCAGTTGATTAATTCGGGTATTTTGAACATTCTTCCTGTTTCTATATGAGGAACTAATGTATTTAAATTTCGCGTTCAACGCCTTAATGGGGAAGTTTATCTGTCTTGCATTAGAAGTGATACCTTAACATTATATAAATAGCTATATTTAGATGCTATGTAATTATTTTGTTCTCAGTACTTTGATGTATCTCCGCACTCCTGAAACTCAATAGGAGTATTTATTAGCGTGGCCGTCATTGGACGAACATGTGAACAAAAGATGTCACATTTCTGGGATACCACTGGTCAGATGGACTTAATGACAGTCTGACACGTAATCAGTTAACAATATAACACGAGGTCAGTAAACAAAACAGTTTGTAGAACAAAGTACTAAAAGCGACGACAGATCAAATGTTGTTACATTGCTTTTTAATTAAAAAACAAAAATCATCCTTGTCCTCAATGCATTTAGTCCAATTATTTTTTACGCTACTGATGCCAGTCAACCACCATTTTTTGAAGCCTTCAGTATTTCGTCATATTCAAACCGGACACCAAGCAAGGAAGGCGTTCGAATACCAGGATAGATAATAATAACCAACCATACGCTTGAGAATTTCAGTTGAAATTTCACGTTTTTTGATGAGACACTTGACGAGTCTTTGTTCCAATCTGGTCATATTCAAGGTTTTATGTAGGAAGGTAAGTTACTGATGAGCACCGGCCTCGGTGGTGTCGTGGTTAGACCGTCGGACATAAGGCTGGTAGGTACAGGGTTCGCAGCCAGGTACCGGCTCCCACCCAGAGCGAGATTTTAACGACTCAATGGGTAGGTGTAAGACCACTACACCATTCTCTCTCTCTCTCTCTCTCTCTCTCTCTCTCTCTCTCTCTCTCTCTCTCTCTCTCTCTCTCTCTCTCTCTCTCTCAATAACAACTGACAACTAACCGTCTGTCCTGGACAGACAGCCCAGATAGCTGAGGTGTGTGCCCATGACAGCGTGCTTGAAACTTACTTAGATATAAGCACGAAAATAAGTTGAAATGAAAATACTGTTGAGCAATACTATTTAAATGTACAAACAAGAAGAGTCGAGTTTTACAAGCCTTCAGGAAAACTCAAACATTATGTGGATTGCCCCTCGACAGTGGCCTTTCATAATTTGAAATTTATGCTTAACGGTTTAAAATCGACGTTTCGGCGTTACAGTGCAATTATGAATATATACATAACCAGACAAGATGATTTTATCGAATTAAATATCATAACAGAGGTACAAATCTTGCCTTCACTTATAATCATTACACCAAGTACATTCATGCCCAGTGGTAAAGCTCTCGCCTGACGCGCAGTCTGTCTAAGATTGATCCCCGTCGGTGCAGTGCAGCAGGACTGGTATATCAAAGGCCGTGGTATGTGCTATCCTGTCTGTTGGACGGTGCATATAAAAGACCCCTTGCTACGATTGAAAAAATTTACCGGGTGTCCACTCTAAGACTATATATCAGAATTACCAAATGTTTGACATCAAATAGCCGATGATTAATAAATCAGTGTGCTCTAGTGGTGTCGTTAAACAAAACAAACATTTTTAACATCCTTGTCTCTTATTGCCACTTGCAATTAACGTGGCGCAGTGGTTAAGCCATAGGACTACAAGCTGGTAGGTACAGGGTTCGCAGCCCGGTACCGGCTCCAACCCTGAGCGAGTTCTTAAGGCCTCAGTGGGTAGGTGTAAGGCCACTACACCCTCCTTTCTCTCACTAACCACTAGCCAACTAACAAGTAACCCACTGTCCTGGACAGACAGTCCAGATAGCTGAGGTGTGTGCCCAGGTCAGCGTTCTTGAACCTTAATTGGATATAAGCACGAAAATAAGTTCAAATGAAATGAAATCAACTCATCAGCCTCTCGGTCGGTTTGACCAGGGTCTAAAGGCAACAAAAAAAAAAAAAAAAATGTTTTATTTAACGACGCACTCAACACATTTTATTTACGGTTATATGGCGTCAGACATATGGTTAAGGACCACACAGATTTTGAGAGGAAACCCGCTGTCGCCCCTATATGGGCTACTCTTCCGATTAGCAGCAAGGGATCTTTTATTTGCGCTTCCCACAGGCAGGATAGCACAAACCATGGCCTTTGTTGAACCAGTTATGGATCACTGGTCTGTGCAAGTGGTTTACACCTACCCATTGAGCCTTGCGGAGCACTCACTCAGGGCTTGGAGTCGGTATCTGGATTAAAAATCCCATGCCTCCCATGCCTCGACTGGGATCCGAACCCAGTAGCTAGCAGCCTGTAGACCGATGGCCATGTATACCTTTTCATCTTTTTGGAGAAACTCTTGCACATGTTTTAATTGTTTCATCGTTTTAGATGAAGTGGCAGACTTGACAGCTGTGATGGCAGTACTCATGGCGGGTGCCACCGATTGGGAAGGATATGCCCATCTTTCGTGAACACCTGATATCATCACTGTTGTGACAGTGATTCATGAGTGCATGTCATCACAACTATTTATTATAATGATATCTGTGCGTTGCTAGTTTTGAGATCAGTAAACTAGTATGGGAGTGGCAGTCCTCGTTGTGGCAATACAAGGATGAAATCTCCAGTAAAGGATTTCCTCGGGAGTGGCTGTCTTCTTATACACGATGCACTAGATAGAGATTCATGGAATCAACCACTATTTTACCAAATACACAATTTGACTCTGCATTGTACAGAGATACGGCCCTGGGCCCCGTTCCACGAAACGATCTTAGCCCTAAGATTATCTTAAGCGCATAGCTACCCTATGCACTAAGTTGATCTTAGGGTTAAGATCGCTTCGTGAAACGGGGCCCTGGTCACGTATTACGGTTTTGTCGTTCAGATTGTGTATGAGATGTAAAACAAAAAAACATATGTATTTTAAAACATATATGTAAAGAAAAATGCCGAAAATATCGCTGGCCCTTAATTAAATTTGTTTAGTATATATTAACGTTACTAAAAGTCGCAAGTGGTCGATATTAACAATTACCAGATATAATAGGTTCACGCAGTTTTCGGCATTACCGACTGGGGGCTCGTGAGACCAAAACATCTCTATCTTGTTACCAACTCTTTCCGTCAAAAGCAAGCTTAATAAATTTTATCATTATGAGCAGCACCCATAAAGAAAATTTATTTCCCCCGAGGCCTTCCCAATCATATGAAACAAACAAAAGGATTTACGAGTGACATGACAGTGTTTTAATGCTCACCCACTGCCTCGTGAACAGTGATGAAAGAAATCAATTTAAATGGTTGAAATTCATTAAAAGAAAGAGAGTATTTTCGATAACACGTGAATGGGGTATCTCTATAACAGTCAAAATAATCATTTCAAATCCCATAAACAAGAATTAAAACAAAACCTCTGCGATACAATTTATACACAGTGGTTTTCGGACATTACAAACACTTCTAGTTGTCAATTTTTCAAAGGAAGGAACAATTAAGGCATTTGGCCTAGAATGCATAGTCAACGATATATAATGCACATATTGCTTAATACCAACAAGTATAATCGTATAGTTAATTAATAAAACGGTTAAATGTGACGGCCATTATGTATAACGGGCGCAGCCATTTTGTACCATCCCAGTGAATACGCCCTCTGGCGAGCTGGTGGTTACGTAATACCTAACGTGTCACGTCAGGAATTAGCCTTCGAACTGAAGAAACAAAACATACCTGATTTTTGTGGATGCATCGCAATGTTCTGTAATAATATCCATCCCAGTAAGCCAGCAACAAGTATATATTATTTTTCAAATATATTTAGTTAAATAGTTTATTACACTATGTTGCTTACAAGTCAGGTTGATGAAAGCGAAGCGCCTTGTCGTAAATTAGAGCGTTTGTTTACACTGTGCAAAGAGGAGTTGGACGGAGCTGACGTCAGTTAGCAGGAATAATCATGTTTTTTTATTAACTCTAAAATTACGCGTTTTTCATTTGTTAAGGTGTCAGTATGTGTTGGTGGTCCGGGTATGTATCTTTCCATCACATAAGGCTTTTGTTTCATTTGACCCTCCCTTTAAAACAGAATTTTACTTCGAAACCTATTTGTCGAGATTATTGTGCCAAAATAGATGCTGGATAACTAAATTGCGTACGTCAAATTTGAGATTACTGATCGAAACTGGCAGATGGTTTAACATTCCAAGAGAAAATAGATTATGCAAACTTTGTAATACTGATATTGGAGATGAATATCATTACTTATTCATATGTAAAAAGAAATTAGAAGAAAATATACAAAACAATATTATAGCATTAAACCTAGCGTTTTTAAAATGAAAGGTATGCTGGCATTATGTAATGCACTATTATTAAAAAAAATAGCTATATTTATTACAATATTATCTAGTCTTGTGAACTGACGTTTCTCCGCACATTAGCTATTTTGATTGCATGTCTTGTGTTCTATGTTAATTATAGATACTTCTATGTTGACGCCTGTTCTTGTCATGTATTTGTAATTTTGTATTTGAATTGTCCACTTGTTACACATTGTAATGTGTTTGAGTGTTGTTTAATAAATCTTGAAACCTTGTAAATCTTGTAAACCGTAACGTTCATCATGGGACGGTGCATTTAAAACAATTAAATTCCCGACAGTGCATAGGGTAGCTATGCGCCTAAGGTAATCTTAGGGCTAAGATCGCTTCGTGGAACGGGGCCCTGGACGGAGGAGCCGTCGTAAGTCGACAGCTGCGCCCATGACAGGCGTGCACTACTACAACAGCTTGCTCTGAATGTGTACGTAAAACCCACTGACCTGACCCGACAGTCGACATTTCGGATTTTGTAGATTCATCGATTTCATAAGATTTGTTACGACGTGATAGAATCCAGTTGTACCGAACACGACTATTTTTTTATTTTTTTAAATGAAGTTCAAGCACATTACAATCTCGATGTTCTCGAGTTATTTATGCGAAGAAGATGCATGGGATCGATTAGCAGTGGCGGATCTAAGGAGGGGGACACTAGGGGCCCCGCATACCCCTAATTATTATTTTTTATTATTATTATTATTATTTATTTATTTTTATTATTTTACGCTGAAGAGTCCGAGAATCCATTCGAGAACGTTTGTGTCCTTTGGCCATATGACATTGCCCCCCCCCCCCCCCACACACACACACACACCACCACCACCACCACCACCCCACCCCCAGTGGCATTTCTGGATCCACCACTTATTAGTATATCATTATTTACAACAAACAAAAAAAGTGAAAATAGCGGTTCATGGCATGCAGTGATATAACATCTATAACTTGTAAAGGAACATTAGGATTTTACGGGAAGGTGGCACACCTGCTTTTCTTTCTGTAGGATTAGGCTAGAATACTCCATTCGCTAGCCCGAGTTCTCTGACGGTAAGAGAGCTAGACGGACATTTGGACAGTTGGTATCCCTCTTACCGTCCAAATGTCCATCTAGCTCTGTTGCCGTTAGAGTACTCGGGTTATCCATTCGTGAACGTGCAACTATACAAGCTCAGGCATGCCTAACATGGGCACGATATCAGACATTTACGTGTCCAAGGTAGTTTATAGTTGTTATTGGTAAGATATGCTTATTAGCTTATTGGATGCAAAAACGTTCAGTACAATTTTGCAATAAATTATATAAAACAAGAAGTCGTCCATTTTTTGGTTGACGATATTTTCTTTTCTTTCTGTTTTCTTTCTTTTTTCTAATTTTTTTCTTCAAGAAAAACACATTGCTAACATCGAGCTATCAAGTATCAAACATATGGCTACTGAGATGCTGACAAACTGTGTCTTGACGTCCTTTTACCAGCTCTAAATCTACTTCTGCCAACCATAACAACCTCCACAAACACAGCCAGGGTATCACGTGTTGTAGAACATACATTTAATTGTCGCTTCTGTCACACATAAAAGGAATTTATTACAGACACTAATCTGCAGCACCAGTTAGGCATCTCTTGTTTCACCTATAAACAATGGATCATCTTCCCAAAGAACAAGAATAGCAAAGCTATAATGGCTGTACTATAGCAAATAAAATTCCACAGGCGACAATGTTAACGTATGTGGTTAAAAACACCATATCCAATATATCAACCAAATTATGACCCATATATAAATATGAATACTCAAACTCCTCCCACGAAAGTATTAACTGAAGAAAGTGTAACCTTTCATGGCTCATTTTCGATGTAAAAGGATGTTTTTACGATACCCACAGTATCATACAAGATTGTAGTAGTTAATTTTAGAGATACCCAAAACATGTTTCAAGCACAGCGGTAGTAGACGAAATAAAATTACATACATTTTTTTTTTTTTAAAAAGACCCCCCCCCCCCCCCTGACAGGACCTGCGGTATTTACTGCTCTATCAAAAGTCTGTGAACCTCGAACTTTGACCCGGATGGTTTTTTTTTTTTTTGGTTTAGCGCTACCTAATGACTGTCATGATTGGAAAGTAAGAGCAGTAGCTGGCCTAAAATAACGGGGGTGGGGGGGGGGGGGGGGAGAAAGGGTGTCAAAGAAAAAACAGAAACGGCGAACAATAATAGAAGGTATTAGTCAGCTAGACAAAGAAAGGCTCTTTAAAACTAAAACAAGACACTTTGTTATTCGTTTTTTTAAGGGGACAGTAGCACCTGTCCCTATCAAGCAAGTCGCAAACGTTCTCGATAGTAAGACACGATTAAGGTGAGATGGTTGGATTTTTTTAATGGTTTAAACAATATTTATTCCAAATTATAATGCTGGTTGGGTATTGGCCAACAGGTAAAATGCCTATATCAAGGCCTCTAATTCAGGTTTACACAAGATGACAGACCAATGATAAATTCCATAATTCCAAATCTTAAGCCCATTGGGCTATTTCTCGTTCCAGCCAGTGCTCCACAACTGGTGTAACAAAGGCCGTGGTATGTACTACCTGTCTGTGAGATGGTGCATATAAAAGATCCCTTGCTGCTAATCGAAAAGAGTAGCCCATGGAGTGGCGACAGCGGGTTTCCTCTCTTTATATCGATGTGGTCCGTAACCATATGTCCGACGCCAATAACCGTAAATAAAATGTGATGAGTGCGTCGTTAAATAACACATTTCCTTTCTTCTTTCCTTCCTTCCAAATCTTAAAGGAATATTCCCACAGGCAAGTTTAAAAATCTATTCGCAAGCCCAGGTCTACCAAGGATTATAAATATCGTTCCACCATGCCCATATTTTGCCAAGCATTATGTACGTCAGTGACGGAAGATCTTTGGCCCCGTTTTACGAAGAGATCTTGGCGCTAAAATCACCTTAAGTAGGTCTACTATGACAATTTGTGACTTACGATGATTTTTAACGTTAAGATCGTATCGTAAAACCGGGTCCTTGTCTCTAAATGTCTTATCACTTGACAGTTTTCCTTAGCGTGGACGAACTTATGGACACATTTTAATGACCCACCCAACCCCCACCCGATATATCTCTAACTAAATACAGTATACGAACCAGAATTTAAAAGTACACAGACTAAAACGCGGATATTCCAGAGAGCTTACGAACTGCTGCGCCTGTGGTAGTAAATTGGAACTGTCCGTATTATAGTTCGAGGTACACCGTCAAATATTTAAGGACTGAAAGCCTCTGTGGCGTCATGGTTAAACCATCGGACATAAGGCTGGTAGGTACAGGGTTCGCAGCTCGGTGCCGGCTCCCACCCAGAGCGAGTTTTAACGACTCGATGAGTTGGTGTAAGACCACTACACCCTGTTCTCTCTCACTAACCACAAACAACTAACCCACTGTCCTGGACAGACAGTCCATATAGCTGAGGTGTGTGCCCAAGACAGCGTGCTTGAACCTTAATTGAATATAAGCACGAAAATAAATTGAAATGAATGAAATGAAGGAGTGAAAGCAACTACTGCTCTGATTAGTATTAAAGGAAGGGGCAATTAAGGCATTTGGCCTGGTATGCATATTTAACGATATATAATGCACATTATTGCTTAATATCAACAAGTGTAATCGTATAGTTAATTAGTAAAACGGTTAAATGTGACGGCTATTATATATAACGGGCGCAGCCATTTTGTACCATCTCATTGAGTACGTCCTCTGGCGAGCTGGTGGTTACGTAATATTTAACTAGTAACGTCAGAAATGAGCCTTAGAACTAGAGAAACACAATCTACCTGGTTTTTGCGGGATGATAAATTGTCATACATTGCAATGTTCTGTAATAATACTCATCCCAGTAAGTCAGCAGTAAGTATATCCAGCACTATATATATATTATTTTTTCAATATAAAATAAAATACCATTGTCAAAGTGGCTACACAACAAGTCGAAATAATTAACAATGTTTTGTCCATGCATGAACCTACGTACTGAAATGATACACGGGATGTTTTCTTAGTTAATTGGTCTATGCCGTTTAATTGCTTCTACCTGTGATTCCTGATTGGCAAGTGTGTTTTTGATTGGTAACCAGACGGACCAATTAATTGACGCTGTCTAGACACAAAAATACATACCGGTATTGTGGAATATTATCTGTCGCTCCTAAAATGGTAATGGACATGGTTTATTACTGTAAATAGTTCTGTAAAACTATTGATTAAGTATACTTTTCCATCTAAAACCACAGAAATGACCAATTACGTAGTCCCAAAGAAAAGAAAATTATCATCTGGGTATCGTGGGTTGTCGTTTTTTCTCCAACGTAGCATACCAATAGGCCTAATAGTGTACATTTTTCCTTTGGATTATTTAACAGAGAAAAATACTATAACCCCATTTTGTTCCATTAATGCAAATTGAAATATATTTAGTTAAATAGTTTATTATATTATTACGTCATTTATGCTGTTTTACAAGTCAGGTTGATCAAAGAGAAGCGCCTTGTCAAAAATTACTGCTTTTGTTTACACTGTACATACAGGAGATGGTCAGGAGCTGACGTCACTTCGCCCCAAGCTATCCCACCGGACGTCACTAAAACGAAACAAAATGACTGTCCCCAGTTAGCAGGAATAATCATGTTTTTATATTAACTCTAAAATTACGCGTTTTTCATTTGCTAAAGTGTAAGTATGTGTTGGGTATGCATCTTTTCAACACATAAGGCTCTTGTTTGAGTTGACCCTACCTTTAAAGGGACATTCCTGAGTTTGCTGCAATTTTTAAGATGTTATCGACTAACAGAGACTTTCTAACGATTGTAATTACATATCAAATATATTTTTCTGCATAAAATATTAGTGGCTGTATATTAAACGTGTTTCTGATCGTTCTTATATTTGTACTAGGTTACATTTCATTTTATTTCCTAAAATATGTTTTTTCGTACGTACGAAATTATTTGAAGAAAACTTCCAGTTTGGGCTTCTTACAAATATAAGACGACCAGAAACACATTGAATATACAGAGATTGGTATTCTAAACAAGAAAATATATTTTATTTTAAGTTTAAGTTTAATTGTAGAAATATTTTATTAGTCGGAAACATTTTACAATGCAGCAAACTCAGGAATGTCCCTTTAATATGTGACATCATGTATTCGTGGAAATAGGCCTACTAATTATTTATGTCTAATAAATCAGTATATTTTTTATTTAGTGCACAGTAAGTTACTGGAGGTTAAAATCTTCCCAGATTAAATAACAATGCAACTGTGATTTCCGGTGGGTGGGTGAGGATACTTTAATAAAAACTTTCATTAAATCTCTTAAATATAGCGAGATCTCACTATTCTTAAAAGCAGGTTTAAAAATGTCAGGTTCTGCACTTTTATATGAGTTTCGTGGCCAGAACAACACACTTGAATGTTAATAGAATGTAACCGCGAGATAAATCGTCATTATCGGGAGCCTGTCTTCAGAACAATAGCAGTGAAGCGCACTGGCGGTGGATTAAGTCTTCCAAAGTCTCCAGTCAGGTCAAATCAAGTCATCAGGTTTTTTTTATCCACGGCTCAAGGCCACACAGTTATCGTATTTATTCGACGGAGGGATGGTGTGTCACAGCGGATGGCTTGATAGAATGCACTGACTAAACCAGCCCCAAGTTCAGCCAGGGCTGCGTTTAGCCAGACCGAGCGAAAAAAACGTCCGCCTGACTGGTTTGTGCGCTTCACGGTAAACCAAATGGCCACGCTGGGAACCAGTCAAATAGTTCGCGAACGTTAGCGAAACGTTTTCTGGCAGAACTTGGGGCTGCAAACGTTGAATGATGTCATTTACAATTATGTTAAATGCTATCAATTCCAGAGCCGCAACTGCCGCAAGGCTGCAGCTGCTACAGAAACTATAATGACGTCAGAAGTGTCCGTAACAGCCAGCAAACGTTTTGCTAACGTTCGCAAACTATTTGATTGGTTCCTGACGTGGCCATTTGGTTTACAGTGAAGCTCGGTTTTTCCGCTCGGTCTGGCTGAACACAAGTCTTGCTCATCTGTGTAGACTTTTGGTGTGTATTAACTAGTTTCATTAATTGGTGAAGAAATGCATTTGCTCATTAAATGCGCAGTATCGTTTCAGTTGGCCTTAAAGGGACATTCCTGACTTTGCTGCATTGTAAGACGTTTTCGACTAATAAAATATTTCTACTTTCATATTAAATATATTTTCTTGTTTAGAATATCAGTGTCTGTATATTCAATGTGTTTTTGGTCGTCTTAATTTTTGTAAGAAGCCCAAACTGGATTTTGTCTTCAATTAATTTCGTACGTACGAAAAAAACAAACATTTTAGGAAATAAAATGAAATTTAACCTAGTACAAATATCAGAACAATCAGAAACACGTTTAATATACAGTCACAAATATTTTATGCAGAAAAATATATTTGATATGCAATTACAATTGTTAAAAAGTCTTTGTTAGTCAATGGCATGTTAAAAATTGCAGCAATCTCAGGAATGTCCCTTTAAAAGGTCGCGAGCTGTCAACTGCCAGGTCAGTCGGTGCAGTAAATTCGAATTCTGCCATCTGAAACTTTGTGTTTTTAAATATTTTATGTGTTTGTTAAAATCGATTCAAGGAATATCCCAGTAATTGTGTTAGGTTCAAGATTTTAAAATAATTGAGAGGATATGGTATAGGGCACACTCGCATAACTAATGAAAAAATATAGAGAAATTCCATGACAATGTTTTTAACATATACTCTTCAAACAAAATAGGGGAACCTGAAATATTAATGTTAATATTAACTATTAGACCGAACATACGTTTTGACCACAGACATCCTAGTAAAGAATGTTCAGGTCTGTTTATCAACACACCGAAACACATTCCATAGTTTGCATGTGCATCACGCAGTTGCCCCGTGCACGTGCGTGGGGTGTCATTCTCGATTTTGACAATTTCCAGGAAGGTCGATTAATCACTGTGGAACATTATTTCTGTCAATCTTTTTCATTCTGTTGATCATACAGTTGTTATTGTTTTGTTTTTAGTCATTTTTATTGTCTGAATTTGTGATTTACTGATTTTAAAAAACGTCAACTTTCAAATTTCACTTCTGACCCCAATCGTCTTTCAAGGTCTTTGGTGGTCATAAAACCTACTGTAATACTGAACTACCGATTGTAATGTTTGCCCAATTAATTCACTATTATCATATAACCATTCCCCACAGCTAATATACCTTACAATTTTGGTAATTGTAAATTCTTATTAGAGTTCCCCTACTTTTTTTGAAGAGTATACATACGCATAAATCCAATCATACGATGTCTTTGAATAACAACGAAACACGTAAATATTTAGCACCACTGTAATAATTTACTGGTGTAAACCTTTATTACGCGTGTCAGACCAGCCTCTGTGACGTAGCTAGGTTGCACGGCTTGTGTGTTATTGGTGTATGACATGGGAGAGGAGCGGTATCGAATTATTTCATTGATTACTTACATCAACAGCATACCGTACGTTGCAACAGTTGTATAAACGTATACTGACTGTCGTTTTTATAGTTCAATAAATAAATAAATGATATTTGTATGTATGTATTGACGTATGAATATCTATATATTGTATGTATGTATGTATGTATGTATGTATGTATGTATGTATGTATGTATGTGTGCGTGCGTGCGTGCGTGCGTGTGTGTATGTATGAGATGTATGAATATCTATATATTTTATGTATGTCGAGGTTGACTGTTACATGCATATATATTAACGCACTGACGCAGGGGATAATTAAATCCTTTCTAGCCTCACAAATTGTCCCATGCCGTTGCTGGGACTCGAACCTATGGCACCAAATCGCCCGCAACGTGTAGACTTGCCACGATATCTTTTGAGCTATTGAAGCATCCGTATGTATGTATGTATGTATAAATGAATGAATGCATGTATGTGTTTGTCTATGCGTGTGCGCGCGCGTGTATGCTTGTGTGTGCGTGTATGAGTGTGTGTGTATGTATGTGTGTGTGTGTGTGTGTGTGTGTGTGTGTGTGTGTGTGTGTGTGTGTAAACACTTTACAACAAGCTGATTAGCTGAACGGTGTTAGATGAGTCACGCCTCCTACCCATACTCCCATTCGCAATACTTTTCTGAAAGTGGCCAGATTATTCAGGTCAGTGTCTTTAGAATAACGTCGACGACAGTACATCCTGGCATTGTTGTTTGGTCTTCTTACACACTGAATACCATACATTGTCACGTAAAGCCAAGGAATGTTTTTAAAAGAAAATTTGTAATATTAAAACTGCTTCATCTATTATAACTACTACAGTTATTACTACTACTGCTGCTACTACTGCTGCTGCTGCTGCTGCTACTACTACTACTACTACTATTATTATTATTATTATTATTATTATTATTATTATTATTATTATTATTACTACTGCTGCTGCTACTACTCCGACTACGACTACTAATACTACAACTGTAACTACTACTACTACAACTATTACTACTTCTTCCTCTCCTCCTTCTCATCATCATCACCATCATCATCATCACCACCACCATCATCATCATCATCATCATCATCATCACCATCATCTTCTTCTTCTTCTTCTTCTTCATCTTCTTCTTCATCTTCTTCTTCCTATGTGTGTTGATATTTAATAAACTAGCATCCCACTCCATCGTATGAGTAACAAAACGTACAATTATGCATGCGGCCAATGATCCAGTCCCCAATCGCATTTCATCATGTCTGGCCTGAACAAACTGTACGTGTTCCCGAGAAATCTGTAACGAACACGTACTCAAACACACATGATACAATTATCATCGATTCCCCGACTTTGCCCCTTCTCTCTAGACAATTGACAGTTCCAGCGCTGAATAAATTCCATCAATTAGACGAAGAAAGGTTTCACCGCTTAAAACTGGGAAGAAAAAAAAGATTATACAATAAATAACTTGAATAATATGTAACTATATATACTGACACACTTTGAAAACGCAATTTGGTTTTAATGTGGCACTAACAAAAATATCTAATGTATATCTATGCATGTATTATTATAGCATGCTAAGGTGTATTCCCGCATGTCAACATGGGTTTCTGAGTTTACAACGAAGATCTTTTCGTGCAATTAACACACAATCTGAAAACTCAAAATGTGGTGTAAAACAAAACAAATGTGTGCAGTATGTTCACCATACTTTGCACGTGCAAACCGCATACGTTGGACACACTAATAGGCACAGATTGATTGTTGAATAAGTTAGTGTAAAACAAGAAAGAAAGAAAGAAATGTTTTATTTAACGACGCACTCAACACATTTTATTTACGGTTATATGGCGTCATACATATGGTTAAGGACCACGCAGATTTTGAGAGGAAACCCGCTGTCGCCACATAGGCTACTCTTTTACGACAGGCAGCAAGGGATCTTGTATTTGCGCTTCCCACAGGCAGGATAGCACAAACCATGGCCTTTGTTGAACCAGTTATGGATCACTGGTCGGTGCAAGTGGTTTACACCTACCCATTGAGCCCTGCGGAGCACTCACTCAGGGTTTGGAGTCGGTATCTGGATTAAAAATTCCATGCCTCGACTGGGATCCGAACCCAGTACCTACCAGCCTGTAGACCGATGGCCTGCCACGACGCCACCGAGGCCGGTTTAGTGTAAAACAATGCCACGACTCGGCAATGATCGGAGGGAGCGACCATTGGGAATGTTAATTGATGGAATTTTGCAACAAAGGGCAGCTAGGAATTTTCATTTGCACCCTTCAACAATTTCAAGGTCGAATGAGTGATATAACTTGACAGGAAGTGTTCGTGACCGTCCTCGACCAGGTCAACTTCCGGTTACAACTTTGAGAGATAAGACAGACAGATAAGAAAAAAACCCATCAATGTAACCGCTTCTTGTTATCTGCAACAACATCCAGAAACACGATAAGACGTTATGGGAGGTACATAATTATAATTACAGTGATTCGACTGCTCATAGCAACTGTAATGAGATGTCGCGGACCTTACAATGCAAACATCGTGACTTCATGACGCCGAGCTACCACACTTCAATTTGCTCATGATCATGACCAGAAGTGACCTTGTTGCCTGGTTACCGACGGTCACAAACACTTCTAGTCAATTTATATCGCGGTTGGGGAGACAAGGACTGGGATGTGGAGGTGGACAGCGAAAGAAGTTGAAAGACAGGAGGAGTTGCCAGATCGGGAAGAAATGATATGGAATTCAAAGGAGAGAAAGGAAAGGGGGCGCTGGGATAAAAAGAAAAAAAAGAAAAAAAAGAAGAAAGAAGTTATATCGCTCATTCAACCTCGAAATTGTTGAAGGATGCATTTGAAAATTCCCAGTTACCCGTTGTTGCGAAATTCCACCAATCAGCATTCCTAATGGTCGCTCCCTCTGATCATTGCCGAGTCGTGGCATTGTTTCACACTGACTTGTCCAACAATCAGTTCGTGTATTTTATATCCTACAGTCAATCTATTATGCCTTTTATGCGTCCAACGTATGCGGTTTGCACGTGCAAAATATTGTGAACATACTGCACATATTGTTTTGAGTTTTCAGATTGTGTGTTAATTGCATGAAAAGATCCTCGTTGTAAACTCAGAAACCCACGTTCACATGCAGGAATACACCTTAGCATGCTATAGTAATATATTCATAGATATACATTAGATATTTTGTTGAGATATTAACCAAATTGCGTTTTTAAAGTGTGTCAGTATATATTGAGTGTCACATAACATTTAAATACATATCCGGTGTTATGAAGTTTGTTTTGTTTAACGACACCACTAGAGCACATTGATTTATTAATCATCGGCTATCTGGATGTCAAACATTTGGTAATTTTGACATAGAATCCAAGTAAGGAAACCCGCTACGTTTTTCCATTAGTAGCAAGGGATCTTTTATATGCACAATCCCATAACCAGGATAGCACATAGCACGACTTTTGATATACCAGTCGTGGCGCACTTGCTGGAGTGCGAAATAGCCCAATAGGCTCACCGACGAGGATCGATCTCAAACCGACCGCGCATCAAGCAACCGCTTTACCACTGGGCTACGTCCCGCCCCCTCCGGTGTTATGATGATGTATATGTTATAAATTAAAACAGGGTACTGAAAGCCGTAGGAAGCGGTAAGACTTCGGGCCTGTCCAGTATTTGACCAGATTTACACATATTGCATTGTGTCATTAATCCTGCTTGAAACTTAATATTACCGGTGTCATCAAAACATAAATGTTTGCTTTAAAATGTTCCAGTATGCAATAAAAAGTGGGGAGTGGGGAGTGGTGGGGTGCATTATGTCACATCATCTAAACGTGGTGGGTGGGGAGTGGTGGGTGGGGAGTGGGGGGTGGGGAGTGGTGGGGTGCATTATGTCACATCATCTAAACGTGGTGGTGGGGTGGGGGGGTGGGGAGTGGTGGGGTGCATTATGTCTCATCATCTAAACGTGGTGGTGGGGAGTGGTGGGTGGGGAGTGGTGGGGTGCATTATGTCACATCATCTAAATGTGGTGGTGGGGAGTGGTGGGGGGGGAGTGGTGGGGTGCAGTATGTCATCATCTAAACGTGGTGGTGGGGTGGGTGGGTGGGGAGTGGTGGGGTGCATTATGTCTCATCATCTAAACGTGGTGGTGGGGGGGGGGGGGGGGGGAGTGGTGGGATGCATTATGTCACATCATCTAAACGTGGTGGTGGGGTGGGTGGGTAGGGAGTTCTGGGGTGCATTATGTCTCATCATCTAAACGTGGTGGTGGGGTGGGTGGGTGGGGAGTGGTGGGGTGCTTTATGTCTCATCATCTAAACGTGGTGGTGAGGTGGGTGGGTGGGGAGTGGTGGGGTGCATTATGTCTCATCGTCTAAACGTGGTGGTGGGGTGGGTGGGTGGGGAGTGGTGGGGTGCATTATGTCTCATCATCTAAACGTGGTGGTGGGGTGGGTGGGTGGGGAGTGGTGGGGTGCATTATGTCTCATTATCTAAACGTGGTGGTGAGGTGGGGGGGGGGGGAGTGGTGGGGTGCATTATGTCTCATCGTCTAAACGTGGTGGTGGGGTGGGTGGGTGGGGAGTGGTGGGGTGCATTATGTCTCATCATCTAAACGTGGTGGTGGGGTGGGTGGGTGGGGAGTGGTGGGGTGCATTATGTCTCATTATCTAAACGTGGTGGTGGGGAGTGGTGGGTGGGGAGTGGTGGGGTGCATTATGTCTCATCATCTACACCTGGTGGTGGGGTAGATGGGTGGGGAGTGGTGGGGTGCATTATGTCTCATCATCTACACCTGGTGGTGGGGTGGGTGGGTGGGGATTGGTGGGGTGCATTATGTCACATCATCTAAAGGTGGTGGTGGGGTGGGTGGGTGGGGTGCATTATGTCTCATCATCTACACGTGGTGGTGGGGTAGGTGGGTGGGGAGTGGTGGGGTGCATTATGTCTCATCATCTACACCTGGTGGTGAAGTCAAAATAGGCCTTACCAATAATGTTGGCCTTCCTACGGGCTTGGTTAAAGTTTGTTTTCTTTCATGACACCACTAGAGCACATCGATTAATTAATCATCGGTTATTGGGTGTCAAACATTTCGGAATTTATCCTAATGCAGCATGGGATCTTTTATATGCATTTTCTCACAGACAGGAAAGCACAGACCACGGCCTTTGACCACTTGTGATGCACTGGTTGTAATCAGAGAAAGAAAAAACAATCAGTTGAATGTATCCACCGAAGTGGTTCGATCCTGCGACGCAAGCACCCCAGGCGAGCACTTGACTCCTACGGGCTTGGAGTAATATTGTATAATTCGTAAGCGTGTTATCGCCTGTTACCAAGATGAACAATCAAGCCCACCGTATTCGTTCATTTCAACTTATTTTCGTGCTTATATCCACACACCTCAGCTATCTGGGCTGTCTGTCCACGACAGTGGGTTAGTTGTTAGTTGGTTAGTAGTTAGCGAGAGAGAAGAGGGTGTAGTGGTCTTTCACCTACCCATTGAGCCCTTGAGAACTGCGCCACCGAGGCCGGTCCCACCGTATTGTGATGTCCACTGGGATGACGCCGATTCTGTAACCATCACTCGGTCTGTGTCCACACAATATCACACCTGTAAAACGCTGTCGTCCTCCAGAAACTGTGATTTCCCGATTCATTGTACGGTGGTTTCCGAGCCTCCAGAAACTGTGATTTCCCGATTCATTGTACGGTGATTTCCGAGCCTCCGGAAACTGTGATTTCCCGATTCATTGTATGGTGGTTTCCGAGCCTCCGGAAACTGTGATTTCCCGATTCATTGTACGGTGGTTTCCGAGCCAACGGAAACTGTGATTTCCCGATTCATTGTACGGTGGTTTCCGAGCCTCCGGAAACTGTGATTTCCCGATTCATTGTACGGTGATTTCCGAGCCTCCGAAAACTGTGATTTCCCGATTCATTGTACGGTGGTTTCCGAGCCTCCGGAAACTGTGATTTCCCGATTCATTGTACGGTGGTTTCCGAGCCAACGGAAACTGTGATTTCCCGATTCATTGTACGGTGGTTTCCGAGCCTCCGGAAACTGTGATTTCCCGATTCATTGTACGGTGGTTTCCGAGACGATGTCGAAGAAGAAGGCGCACGTTTGTGTTTGTTTGGTTTTTTACCCCACTGCCCCTTTTCCTTTTACTCCTTTGAATTCCATCTCATTTCTTCCCGATCTGGCAACTCCTATCTTTCAACTTCTTCCGCTGTCCACCTCCACATCCCAGTCCTTGTCTTTCTAACCGCGACAGGCACTTGTCTCTTGTGGCTATCCGTGCCACACACACACACACACCTGTCATTCCCTATCAGCTTTTAGCTGTGGGCTTAGTCTGACCACTTCGAAGATTGTTCAGTAGTTATGTTTTGCATTGTTAACAGGCACTTTTAACCACCTACTATTCTCCCCAACTACCGGCGGTCATTAGTTAGTGCCGTGGATCAGGCCAGCTTTATTAGCGACAGAGGACGAGGATGCCAGGTGGGTGCAGGAAAGTACATAGAGACTGCACCCAATAGGAAGTTGGGACAGACAGGCGATAGTGTGGACAGCTTGCTTAAGTCAAACAAAACCTCTCCAAACTGCAGTGTTAAAACAAATCACGAGTTATTAAAGGCACTCAGTCACGGGTGGTTGATCTAATTAATGACCCAACAAAGTATTATCTGAAAATATATACATTTGATTTGTACCTAAAAGTACTTTATTAAACCATCTACATAACCACCATATTCCACTTATTGATATTTTATAAAAAAAAATAAAAAATTGAATTATGTCGACGGTCCATAATTCAGAAAAAAATAACGGCTATTTGGAGAGCAGAGGTGTGACGTCTTATTTTTGAGTCACGTGACGGGCATCTCCCAAATAACCGCAGTGTCAAAACGATTTACCAAGCTCGTATAACGAGAACAGTTGACCGTCGTCTGCGACGTAGGGTAAATAGAAAATGAAAGTAAGTTATTAAAAATTAATAAAAACATGTACTGAATGATAATAAACTTATACATTAATTTATTTTAGTAACAGAAGCATGTTTAAACGTCGACAATCCCGACTAGTTAGGCCTTTGCATCTATACGTACTGGGTTCGGATCCAAGTCGAGGCATGGGATTTTTAATCCAGATACCGACTCCAAACCCTGAGTGAGTGCTCCGCAAGGCTCAATGGGTAGGTGTAAACCACTTGCACCGACCAGTGATCCATAACTGGTTCAACAAAGGCCATGGTTTGTGCTATCCTGCCTGTGGGAAGCGCAAATAAAAGATCCCTTGCTGCTAATCGGAAAGTGGCGACAGCGGGTTTCCTCTCAAAATCTGTGTGGTCCTTAACCATATGTCTGACGCCATATAACCGTAAATAAAATGTGTTGAGTATGTCGTTAAATAAAACATTTCTTTCTTTCTTTCTATAGGTAAATTTATCTTTAGTCGTACGCAAAAAAATATAAACATCTGGATCACAAACACCTTCTTTTCCATCTTGTCAAATTCATTATTATGCAAAATATGCCATAACAACTAGCTTAGGATAGGAATTGTTACATTTTTAAAGAATACTGTGAACTAGACGGTGTTTATATACGATGTGGCTATATATAAGACGGCCGTGTTTTTAGCTTCAGCTAACGAGGGCTGGTTATATACACAGCAAAAATGTATATAGGCGGTAAATAAGTATTTGATTGATCGATTTTACCCAACCATCTGGAACAGGAGGAATACATACTAAGTACTGTACGTGCGTGGTCTGAACAGGGATGTGTGTGTGAGTGTGTGTGTGTGTGTGTGTGTGTGTGTGTGTGTGTGTGTGTGTGTGTGTGTATATGAATGTAGCGGACTCTTTTGTGTACGTTTAGAGAAATAAGGCCCACTAAATCTGTGACTGAGTGCCATTAATCTATGTTTCTTCATAGTAATGCTAAAAACAATCGTTTAATTCTGTATGACAATCAGCTCTAAAGTAAAACACAATAAAATATAGGTATGCAAAATTAAAAGGAAATAAATGCCAAATTTCATAAAACAATACCATTTCTGTTCCAGTGAAATCAATCTGAGAGTAATTATCAAAGAATTGTATTCCTGGCAATGCGTATTTTTTAAACACGGGCATTATCTTTTACTATATTGTAATCACACATGATTTCACGAAGACAAAATGTTGTAACACTTTCATTCATTGATTGATTCACTTAAACTGAATCACATCTCGGCTGAAGTCCGTTATAATAAACATGTCTTTATTAGCAATCCAGCCATGAATTAGGGTCAATCATTGTATATATAAATAGAGACTGTTACATGTTTTCGGTAAATACCAATTTTACAAAATACGTAAATCAATTAATGAATGAATGGATGAATGAATGAACGAAAATATTAATGAAAATATGAATGGATGAATGAACGTTTCAAAATATGAATGAATCAACCAACCGACCAAC